>NC_057814.1:32687664-32723447 GCF_018294505.1 Triticum aestivum
TAGACGGTGGAGGGGTGCCCGTGGAGGGGTGGTTGAACAGTAGCCGGTGGAGTAGCGCGCGGTGGAGGCTGGATGAACAGGAGCCCGTGGAGGCTGGAGGAGGTCGACGGTAGCCCGTGGAGGCTGGAGGAGGTCGACGGTGGAGATGAACAGTATCCCGTGGAGTCCCGTTTTGCGGTACGCCACACCCCTCCCGATGAACAAGACCCCCGTTTCGATCGTAGGAGGTCCGTTTCGTCCGTTTTGCGGTACGCCACACCCCTCCCGATCAACAGGACCCCCGTTTCGACCGTAGGAGATCCGTTTCCTCCGTTTTGCGGTACGCCAGACCCCTCCCGATCAACAGGACCCCGTTCCGAATGTAGGAGGTCAGTTTCCTCCGTTGTGCGGTACGCCAGGCCTTGTTTCCATCGCCTGTTCCGTCCAAGCCCTCCCGATGACCACGACCACGCATTCCGTTCCGACCCAGCCGGTTGGCTCCCACGCGTTCCGTTGCCTCCCGATGAACACGACGCATTCCGTTGCCTCCCCATGAACACGACGCATTCCGTTGCCTCCCCATGAACACGACGACGACGCTATTTCTCCGTTCCGACCCAGCCATGTACACGAGCCCTGGCCGTACGTATGCGCGAGTAGGCGTTCGAGACCCCGCCCGTATGTACACATACGTGGCCGTATTTTCTTTCTTGCACCCTGGCCGCTGTACGTACATGTACATGCTACGTGCGCGCCTCTACTACGACATGTACGTGCCTCTACTACGACACTAGCGCGCCTCTACATCCACCAGTATATATGTACGTACACGTTCGCGACCAGAATGACAACGCTACGTACGCTTCGACCAGGTGGGTCCCGACTGTCAGGCACTTCCTTGCCTGCGAAGATGTAGCTGGTGGGTCCCAGCAGTCAGGGGGCGAATCGTTTTTTTTGCCCGGACGCACTTCCTTGCATGTGAAGATGTAGCTGGTGGGTCCCAGCAGTCAGGGGGAAACGTTTTTTTCGCGAAATACAGTGGCCCGTGCGGTGGGTCCCAGCAGTCAGGGGGAAACGTTTTTTTCGTGAAATACAGTGGCCCGTGCGGTGGGTCCCAGCTGTCAGGTGGAGGAATCATTATTTTCCGCGTAATAAGGAGGCACTTCCTTGCTGCGGCCGTGGACCCAGCTGTCAGCCTCTCCACGTACAGTCCACGTCCGATGGAAGTCGTTCCTTGACCACGTTGACCACGCCGCGCCGAGAGCACCAGGGCGGTGGATGACGGCGAGGCCTAGGAAGGGGACGACGGGGAGCCGGGGAAGACGCGGTAGTGGAAGCCCGCGCGGAGAGGAGTACGAGGGTCCACTGGTTCGGCTGCGGTGTGAGGCTACCGTCGCCGCAGGGCCTGGCCAGCGGTGGGAATAGCACAGCCGGCGACGGGAGGCAGGAGCATGCGGCCCGACCGGCGCTGCTTTGGGCGGCTGGAGCAAGAAGACCAGAGGTTGACGAAGCACTACGGCCGTTGGATGGACATCGTACGGTCACTGGAGCTAGAATCATTCATATTTACTAAAGTTGACGAAGGCCCCTGTCCCAGTCAACTTAGTAGGCCCAGAAGTCAGCCCCCCACCATGGTGGGTCCCAGCTAGCAGGGGGAGTATTCATTTTTTTGTGCGTAATAAGGAGGCACTTCCGGTGGGTCCGAGCTGACAGCGGGGGGAACATTTTTTTCGCGAAATACGCTGGCCCGTCCGGTGGGTCCCAGCAGTCAGGGGGGAAATGTTTTTTCGTGAAATAAGGTGGCCCGTCCGGTGGGTCCCCGCTGTCAGGTGAAGGAATAATTATTTTGCGCGTAATAAGGAGGCACTTCCTTGCGGCCGCCTGGACCCAGCTGTCAGCCTCTCCACGTACAGTACTCTTCCGATGGAAGTCGGTCGTTGACCACGTTGACCACGCCGCGCCGAGAGCACCAGGGCGGTGGTCTGGACGACGGCGAGGCCTAGGAAGGGGACGACGCGGAGCCGGGGAGGATGCAGCAGTGGAAGCCCGCGCGGAGAGGAGTACGAGGGTTCACTGGTTCTGCTGCGGTGTGAGGCTGCCGTCGCCGCAGAATAACAGGGGGTGTGGGTGAGTATAGGGATGGCCTGGCCAGCGGTGGGAGTAGTACAGGGCGGTGAGGCCTCTGCGGCATCACAGCCGGCCACGGGAGGCAGGAGCACGCGACACACCGGCGCTGCCTTGGGCGGCTGGAGCAAGAAGACCAGAGGTTGAAGAAGCACTACGGCCGTTGGATGGACATCGTACGATCACTGCACCTAGAATCATTTATATTGACTAAGTTGACAAAGCCCTTGGTATGCGTCAACTTAGTAGGCCCACAGCTCGGATTTGGCAGAGAACATATAGCCCATTTGCGATTTGTAAGAATGTCCAGCCCATTTTTTAATTCTAATGGAATTTACTACAGCCCATTTACAGTTTGTTAAAAGTACAGCCCAACTTCTAGCTAGGACAACGATTAATAATTTCAAACAACCGCTCAAAACAGAATTCAAAAAAAATTCCCACATTTTGATGGGATCCGAAATATTTTTATCCAAACTTTCTAATCAGGTTAAATATAATTTCAAAATAAAGTTGTATTACGTTAAAATCCAATGAAATATTGTGCGCGCAACAAGTAATGAAATTAAAATTTTCAAATTCCAAAAATAATATATTTTTCAAACTAATTACGTGTTTGGTGCATAGTAGTTGTCCAGTTATTATAATTACATCCCATTTATTATTTCTTAAAGTCCATTTTCCTGTTAAGCCTAATGCATACCTCCTCGGAAAGTTTGCAGCCCAGCGGGGCGGAGAATAACAAGTTGACCCGGATATTGTGTACAACTGTCGGCCCAGTTGCATTGCTGATGTTGAAAAAAATGCCTGTGTAGTACAATACAACCTAACATGGTTACTCAGCCCACATTCAGCGACGCCGGAAAGGCCCAAACAAGGCTTCTGTACAACTTTTTGAAGTCACTGAGCTCAATTAATAACTTAAGAAAAAAGTTAGATTACAGTAGAACCTAATTAAAAGCTGTCACGAGCAAATAAATAATTCAACGGGTCCCACTTGTGCGTGTGCGCGTGTGTGTGCGTGTGTGCGTGTGTGTGTGAGAGAGAGAGAGATAGAGAGAGAGACCCATCGGTCGATGCTCGTAAATACATCTTTCAGCCATATGCATTGCTGATGCTCAGTAAAAACTTATATAGTTGACACAATCATATAGAACATCATAGCACACTGAACTTGCATACAAAAATTTCACGCAGGCGGCACAATCAGGATGGAAGCAGTGGATCGCTACGGGAAGGGCTATGTTGAAACCAACGAAGTCGTACATAACGGTTCATCATCTTTATCAATGACGGGGAAATATCTTGAATGTTGTGCAAAGAAAACAGACAGACAACACAATAAGTTCTGCTAGCACATTAAGTTGACGTACAGCCCTTTCTAAAAAAAGTTCAGGTACAAAATTAGAAACAGGTCACAATCAAATGTACTGGCATATCAGTGCTTCACACCCATAGCTCGGATTTAACTAGTATCTGACAAGATTCAGTTGTTACCTCAAATTAGAGCACATCCAGGCAGCCAGCCCTGCCTCTTCTCCCAAAGAAGCACTGGCCTCTGCTGCGCGATGGAGTAGGCGCTGTGCCATCCATCGTTCCGAGCAACACGGGGAAAGTCTGACGTTGACTCCTGTAATGGACGTCGTCGACGGACCCTGGCACCAGTGGCGGCGGCAGGACTTCGATTGATGGATTGACCACTTCTTTGACATGCACGAACACTCGATACATGTACATCCCTAACGTGGTCCGCGGCGGCCTTGGTGGCGACAAATAGTACAACCCCGGTTCCTGCACCGGTATCTCAACACCAATCACCTTCGGTATGGTGGACGGCTTCTTCATCCATGCCATAACCGTCAGAGCCCAGCTGTCTGGAGGAACAAACATACTTACGAGCTCACCTCCAAGGTCGTTGATAAGCTCGTTCATGGACTCGCTGTTCCAAGCACGTCGAGGCATGCTGTGGAAGGTATGCTTTGTTAAAAACTCAAGCTTAGAGGGCACTGAGCCCCATCCTGGGTGCCACCGATCAAAGCTCACCAGCGCGCCATCGCAGAACAAACGCCGGGAAGATTCAAACACACGACTGCAGTCGAAAGTTGTCCGGAACCTGACGAAGAAATCAGCCGGTGGCGGACAGACTTCGATGAGCAAGTCACTTATTTGGATGCCGTGCGCAATGCCAAGAGCTTTGACAAGGTTGTCCGGCGAGACGGGAGGTCGGTCGCCGTTGATGGTTACCATCAGCACTTTGCCGGCAAACTGGTCGTCAAGCGCCGCCATGCCACTGTTGAGCGGCAGCACACAGCGACCGAAGGCAGGACGGACCTCAGGATCTCCGGCTCGGAGATCCGCGTTGACCGGCGACATGATAGTGCGCTTGAGTACAGGGAGTACAGGAGGGGGATTTGGGGGAACAGGAGTAGGAATCGAGATTCCAGAGGTGGGGGAGGGGCGGGAGACTAGGGATGAAAAGGTAATTTCGAGCACGCGCCAATATGCTCTCGGCGCGCAAGCGCACGAAAACACCGGTGGCGCCCACATGTCGGCCTAAGAGTCCTTATTCTTTCTTTTTTCGGGAGTCCGGCCATTTTTTTAGGATCTTTTGAGAGCCCGGCCTGAGAGTCATAATTGACCTGTTTGGCATTGCGTTACTACTCGGCCCATATTCAACGACACCTCACTGGCCCAAACAAGTGTACATCATCGAAAAGACACTGAGCTCAAATTATATATCTTGAAAAAAGGAGATATACTCTGAACACTGGAGAATGGTGATGCCCTCATTTAGCCCACTAGTAGTTCGAGACAATAAACAGTTCGAAACAACGATATATACAACATTCAAACACTGACTAGTGACTACTACTGACATAAACAGCAAGACATGATAGTTCATAAGAAGTCTTGCTACACCACCAAAATGTACCCATCTGCAGCGCTCAGACTCTCGTGATCCATACGAGAATGACATTCTAAATAGAAGCAACTATTACATAGTAAGAGTGACATAGACGAGGATGACCAAATGACAAGGAATATGCATAACAAAAGAAAGAACTACCCATCCAGAACCAGCACCAAAGACAACAAAGTCATTCGAAGAGATGATTCAACACCATCATAATTTGCAGCCCCGCTTCAGCGACCAGTGATTCGGAGGCACCAGTACTCCACCCTTTCGATGCAACAGCCCAATTACCTATCAACCTGAAGGCTTGAACCACATCACAGCCTGTCGTAATTGAGACATCCAAGGATCAAAGTTAATCCGGATGTCTTTGTCATTCTCACCTTCTTTTGGCTGTAGGCTGTATCGTTGACAATCAGGGGAGTTTGCTCCCGAACTCCTAGGGCTCGCCGTGTAGACACAGTTTTCCATAGCAAACAGAGCCTCTCTGCCATCAAGGTCCTTGCCAACGGTGATCTCCTGGTTAATCGGATAATTGAGTCCGAGAAACAGAGAGTGTGAACCAAGGCTGTTTACCCGCCTCCAACTAAAAAATCCTAATGGCCCAACAAGCTGGTATCCTGCTCATAGACGTAACAGCCATTGTCCGGATACTCACGTATTACACAGTGCTTGTATACAGTGGGGTTTTTGCAATATAACTTTTCCGGCTCATGTGTCCGAATGATCATCAGTCTTTTGCCGTCGTCTGATCGAGCGAGGAACCAGTTGTGCTTCCCTGTTTTGGCAAAGGTGGTGTGATTACAAAGGGCAGTAACTGTAGGGACACTGCATCATATCAAAAAGGACAGGCATTGTTAATGTAAGATCAGCATTGTTCAGAGTATGAGTAGGATAATGCAAGAAACAGCATTGATATGTCCCTGTTGGAACTGGGAGGAAAATACAGGGAAATGTATACTGGGTTCGAAAATATAGAAGTGCCATGCATGGTTATACTCATGTTATCTCGCAATCGATTCTTCACAGGAAACTACCATGTCATGCATGTTATGTACTCCCTTCGTTCCCAAATATTTGTCTTTCTAGGCATTTCAAATAGACACAACATACGGATGTATGTAGACATATTTTAGAGTGTAGATTCACTCATTTTGCTCCGTATGTAGTCACTTGTTAAAATCTCTAGAAAGACAAATATTTGGGAACGGAGGGAGTAATCATGTTCTGTCCTCACAAACAAATTCTTCAAGGTAACTAACAGACCATGCATTGTTATATGCTCGTGTTCTGTGGTATTATTCTAGCCTTTGATTGCTGAAGGGCGAATATAGGTATGTACACATGGTAAGCATTGCAGGATTTCACTACTTCCAAATATAGAGTTCTCCATATGCACATTTACTTCCCTAATGTATGGTTAGATGAAACCAACAGTGTGGTGCATGTTTCTACATCATGAAAATGAGGAAACTAACATGGCCATTGATACACACTCCTATTTAGTAGTAGTATATAGATTACTGTAAAATCAGGATAATATCCATATATTCCTAACCGTTTGATTATTCAGGGTACAAATTGGCTGTAATGACATGGTCACAATCGCATGAATTAACTCATTCCAAATATAGCTGATTTACGGTGTCTCTAATACA
This sequence comes from Triticum aestivum, assembly GCF_018294505.1. Classification (NCBI taxonomy): domain Eukaryota; kingdom Viridiplantae; phylum Streptophyta; class Magnoliopsida; order Poales; family Poaceae; genus Triticum; species Triticum aestivum. Next base: position 32,694,340 of record NC_057814.1, read on the forward strand.
TTGCCATAGTTCTACTCAAATTCTGCTCAAACAGGGATATGCCAATCATCACAAAAAGTTCAAACAGTGTCATGGCGTCATCATTAACATGAGACGGAAACAACTTACACACGCCGTCCCAACAATACGTGGTGCCATCTGCTTTGTCGATCGCATAGATGATGCCATTGTGTTCAATAGCATCACAGAAGTGTGTATCAGCTTTGACGATGATCCACTGCGAGCCGAGTTGTCTCCAGCTAAAGAAGGCACCGGCGTAAAGATAGGCGAGTCCGCAGTCGAACAAGGCAATTAGCTTGAAGTCTGCGTAATTCGCATGTCATGTGGGCACTTGGAAGATTACAATCTTCTGCAAAACAAGGTCCGTCCAACTGACGTAGTAATCTAGATGACTTGGACCACGATGGTAATACTCTATATAATCCAACGGAGGAAGGATAATCTCATCGGAGGTCTGGAAGTTCACGAGCACCAACTTTTTTACCGTCTTCTCTGAAGGTAGCCATCCAGTGGGAGTTCATGCCGACCCAATACATACCTGCCAAGAAGTTTCGGGTCATGGTGATCAGATCGATGTCGGGGGAAATGATGTACGGCGACCCACTACATACCTGCAAAGAAGTTTCGGCTAATGGAGATCGGATTGAAGTCGAGGGGCATCATGCACGCCTCCATATCATGGTGAGCTAATCTCGCAAGACCAGATAGCAGCAAGCAGGGTGTCTTGAAAAGCTTAGGCCCCACTTCGACGATGGCCGTGTGCATGTCCCTCGAGCATGCAGCCAGCCGCAGGGCGCTCAACATATCCATACACGAACAATAGAGGTCGAGGATGTCACTTGGGAGATTGCTCCAATCGCGGCTCATATGGATGCTGCGCGGTTCGCGTTCGGTCATGGTGGAGTTTGGAAGGGGGCTTGATTTACGGGGGAGAAGGATGTCGGTGCTGGAGCGGCTAGCGAGGGAATAGTGGTACTGGGGGAGGCGAGTGAGGCGACGGTACACGGGGGCACAGTGAGATGGAGACGGAGACGGAGACGGAGAAGGAGATGGAGATGGAGTGGTGCTATGGGAGCGGAGAGGGAGACGAGGTGAGGCGCCAATTGCTGTACAGCGGTGGTGACAGACTGCACAGTGCATAGGGTGAGGCTGACTTTGGTAACCCGAACACGCCGCCTCGACTAGTGTCAGGCGCAGGGTGTTGTCACTTCACTGTGAGGACCGGATGAATAGTATTTTGACCATCAAGTGTAGTACCACAGTTGTACTACTACTACTAGTAGTAGTAGGAACATGAGTACTCCAGTATTGTATAGCGGAAATAGGTCTCCCGTGCTAGCATGCCTGTTCACTTCATCGTTCAGGTATCATCCATATTGCGAGCAGAACCAAATTCTCATGCATGCCCAATCAACGCCCTGCCGCGATGCATGCAGTGGTCGTTCTGGTGCATCAAGGACGGCATGCAAATCGTTCCACACTTGAGAAGAGGAAAAATGGAAAGGTAGAATGCGGCAGCAGAGGAAGAGAACGCTGGCTAACGAGGCTGGGAGGGGATCGAGCAGGAAGTTAATGCTCGACGCCTAAAGGTTTTGGGAAAACCTGATTTTCATAAGGTGACTTATACTCACCTAAACGGAGGGAGTATTCCTTAACCAGAGAATGTTGTGTCTCACACTCATGCGCTCAAAAAAAACTACGACACATTTTTTTATCTGTTTGCATAGGTCCCACCTATCAGGAAGGATGGGCACGTACACGAACAGGTATGACTCATCAGTCTACCCGCATAGCCTTTTCGTTTAGTCTACCTAGCCGTCTAATCATCTGCCTGCACACCACTTCTCCCATTTACTTCTCCATCGGGAACCGATTCTCCTCGGCTTCTTCACCTCCCCTTCGTCTTCATTTGCATCCAAACCCCACTGCGTTCACATTCTTTTAACCTCTTTAAATAATCATGTACTACTTCAGTTAGACTAGCCATCTAATCCTAATTCTCCAAACCATAGCCCTCCATTCCAGCGGTTCCAAATGGCGAAAGAGATCGAGATGCAGGTTTTTAGCGTCCAACATGTCCTCGTCGAAGGCTCGATGCGCATAGTTGCCACCGTCACCGTCCACCCAAGGGTTGTTCGGCAGTGGATCAACAATGTATCCAACTCCCTCGAAAAGGTAGAGACGAGGGTCATCGGTCTCGACGCAGAGTACACGGAGCGTGCCCCTGGGAAGATCCAGCGCGCAGCCGTCCTTCAGTTGTGCCTCAAAGATGATGTTTTGGTGTACCACATCATACACTCGCCCTCCATACCAGGTGAGATTCACGATTTCTTGTCTCGGGAGGACGTATACTTCTGTGGGGCAGCCATCGAAGGGGACAAACAGAAGCTGGAGCCGTACAACCTTGATTTGAAAAGCATCGCTGACCTACAAACAGAATCAAAATTCCTGTAGAAGATTGTGATAAACAGACACCATCCCTATTCGACGTAGCAAATTTTGTGCTCGGTACAAATCTTCAGAAGGGTGACGAGACGGTGGCATTAAGGTCGTCTCGATGGGAGAATTATCCCTTGACATACGAGCGGATAAAATATGCTGCCCTCTATGCCCGTGTGAGTTTCGAGATAGCTGCAAGGTCCAAAGAGCTTGTTGCGAAGCCGTCTCCCACAGAGAATGAGAACAAGAAGACGAAGAAGAAGAAGAAGAAGAAGAAGAAGAAGAAGAAGAAGAAGAAGAAGAAGAAGAAGAAGAAGAAGAAGAAGAAGAAGAAGAAGAAGAAGAAGAAGAAGAAGAAGAAGAAGAAGAAGAAGAAGAAGAAGAAGAAGAAGAAGAAGAAGAAGAAGAAGAAGAAGAAGAAGAAGAAGAAGAAGAAGAAGAAGAAGAAAAGGTTGCACCAGCAGGAGGGCATTATGGATGGATGAACTATTTCATCTCTTCTAAAAAAATATTCCCTCTCGGTGTATATTTATATAGATGGACTATTTAGATGGTGTGCATGTCTTTGGAACAGAGTAGTAGCGTGGGTCTGCTTGACTATAAGGAACTATTTATCCGCATATATAGCTTTCTCTGCTACTCCTTCTAGTGATCGGTATGCAGTGCATGTGTCCGTAGACATGACAACTTGTCCATGGAAGTTCAACTACAGCGACCATCACGTTTCATCTCACGATTCCCACGACGCCTCTCCAACCCACGGCACCACGCCCCCGACGTGCGCCTCACCCCTCTCGGCCGCACCACCCCTCTGGCTTTGTGTGCATGACATGTGGGCCACCTAAAATGCGGCGAGCATCAAGTTTCTACCACAGCCACCCGCGATTCCCACGACGCTGCTCGAACCCATGAAACCACACGTCCCCTGACCTGCGACTCACCCCTCTTGGCCCCACTGCCCCTCTGCCTACGGGAGCATTACATGTGGACTAGTCACCTATCGGGTCCACATGTTATTGACTCAAAGGTAGGTGTAGTAAGGCGCTGAAGCTCAGTCCCGACGGCCCTGAGAGGGAAATGTAACTCCTGCGCCAGGGCTTGTGGTAATCCCGCAGCACGAACTCGTGCCAAACTCGAGATTTGTTTCTTTACTATACATGCACGTAACGATTTAATGGACATTGTAATCTCAACATGTGATGGGGAGCTCTAAATTTGAATTTGAAACTTATAAAACGAAAAGATTCAAAACAAATAAACTGGGAGAGAGGAAGTATATCGTAGGATGTGTCCCATACAAAATAAGTCCCCTGGTTTGTCACCGCGAAGATGCGGTTAGAAAGGAGCACAGCGTCTTCCTACTCGTACGGCAACAAATCGGCCGCAGACAGCATGGTCCGCCTTTGACCGCCATGTGCAAGGTTCGTGCTATCTCATTCAATCTCACCGTGGTTCCATCGTACCAATTCATGCGGTGTCCCGTTGCATGGCTGATCCCAATGTGGGACAAAGGTTCTACGGGAACGGTGTCACCGTTGTAAATGTTGTGCAAATTGATGTTGGTACCCTCCCGTACATATGCAAGCCAATCTCCACTCGCACCGAGCCTAACCTGTGAAACAGTGGGCAGGGGAGAATTAGGAAATGGACACGGAAGTAGTCTTTAGAATGCATTTACTACGTGATCAAACTCATCTTACCTGCTCATTAGAGGAAATCCGAGTGCCCCTCAACGTCGGCATCTCAAGGGGCGTCAACTTGCAACTACGGCCACGCCGCGCTGGAGAGACCCCCAAGGAAACATCCTCATGCATTCCATGGAACATCAAGATGCATTTGTATGAGTAGTTTATCTTGTGAGAGAAAAGGATGATTGAGAGAAGGCCTCTAGAGATAGAGATGGACACTACTACTACCAATGTGCTGGCCCGTGCGTTGCAATGGATCCAAAGTAGTAGAATAATACTTGTTCACGTGCTTGAAATATAAACACTCTAGTTTTGATATACATGTGTCAGTAGACATGACAGCTTGTCCATGGAAGTTGAACCACGGCGACCATCATGTTTCTTGTTTCTACCACTGCCAAACCCACACGCGATTCCCACGACGCCGCTTCAGCCCACGGCATGACGTCCCCCGACGTGGACATGGATCCTCTGACGTGGCTATCACTGCCTTGCCCTGCCTTTCCTTCGCTGACAGGTGGGACCCACGCTTATGGGTCCCACATGTCAGTGACAGAATGGTAGGATTGTTCGCGTCAGGGGATCCTCATCCTCCTGACGTGCCCCTCATCCCTCTCGGCCCCACCGCTCCTCTGCCTTTGTGTCCATGACATGCGGGCCAGCTGAACTACGACGACCATCAACTTTCTACCACATACACACCCGATTGGACGCAGTTTGCCTACTCCGCTGCTGTGCTCCGATCCGTACTCCCGCACCATCGAATTTTCATCCAGCGGCTGTGACACATTTCATCCCGGGCATCAATCCTCAGCTGGAGTACTTATGTACTACAGGTAGTACCCGCCGGTGTGGCCATCTACGCCTCGTAATGCCCCGACGCCCAGCTGTGGCACCCTCGCCACGGCCACGCCACCACCGGTCGGTTCATCTCGAACGAGTGAGTCGCGAACCACGCGACCACCATGAGAATGACATGTGGGCCAGCCACATTTAAGGTCCGCATGTCATTGACTCATAGGCCGGGCACTAGCCACTGAAGTTCGGTCCCGTGGGCCCCGAGAGGGAAATGTAACTCCTGCGGCAGGCCTTGTGGTGCTCCCGCAGTACGAGCTCGTGCCAAAACTGGAATTTGTTTCTTACTACTACCAACTAGTACTAGTAAGGTACACGTGCATTGCACGCATGAGATTCTGGTGGTTTGTGCATTATGCTTCTACATGTGGAGCTTTCTGGATTCTAACATGTGGCAAAATCTGGTGGAATGTAAGGTTAGGCAAGTTTGATTAACTTAGGTGAGTGTTTGGTTCAAGCCACACCTTAGGCAAGCCACACTAAGGCCCCACATGACATACACACAAAAAATGTGGCAAGATTCCCTTAGGCTTGCCAATTTGTGGCTCTCATTTTGAAGAACTAATAACTTTGCCTAAGCTTAGTTGTGGCAAAGTTAGTCATGAATTAAGTTCAACCATGGAGTCTTCTAGATTATACATGTGGTAGAATCTGGTGGATGATATCCAACGGCCAGTAGTGCTCGTATTTGCCATCTTTGTACCGTCGGATTGGCTTCATCCAACGACCAACTTTCAATGTTTTTCACACACTATATAGGGGGTATAGATATAGATGTGTCGGTCCGTTGCAATGGATCCAAAGTATATCTATTTAGTGGAGTGCACTCTAAACACATTATCTATTTATTTTTATCTAACCTTCCGTAGCCATGCAACCAAGCCACATAAGCTTCATGGGTGCCCCCCACATCATATTATTCATACTATGTTGATTGAAAAAAAGATACATCACCCAAAACAAGATCTTCCCATTTTTTGTTCCTACGATGTTGTGCCGTGCACGTACCTACTAGTTGTATAGTGGTAGTACTAGTAATATAGTATTAGGAGTACAAACTTGGTACTAGTAGGAGTAGTACTAGTACAGAATGCTCCTACTCTATCAACGAGCCCCGTCTGACACCAAATTTCTTGGCTTCCGTGCTACAACTAGATCTTCCCCTCATTTCTGTTTTCCAACCCGGCGGCGGGCGGGGTGTCGGTTTGCTCAACGGCGGTCCCACATGAAAGTGAAAATGCTAGGCAACACGCCTTCCCTAAGCTATGTGTCGTGCCGGACGGGCCGTGTTGTACTCCCGATTCCCGGGCATGTGGGGGTGCGACGTGAACGCGGCAGGCCTTTTCCTTTTACCAGCAATGTGCCCGTGCGTTGCGACGGATCCAAAGTAGTAGAATAGTAGTATTTGTTCACAAACTTGAAAGAAATCACTATTGTTTTGATATACTCCTAATATATTACTCCCTCCGTACCTAAATATTTGTCTTTTTTGAGATTTCAAATGGACTATCACATACGGATTATATAGACATATTCTAGTGTTTCTAGCAAGATGCCCGCGCGTTGCACGAAGTTGATGGAAAAGATAAGCACAACATATAAATTGACGGATGGAGTACTAGTTACAGCGATGCATATAATTAAGCAAAGGGATCGCACATGTCAGTATTGACTGGAACGAGAATGCGACAGCACAATAAGAATTAAGGCCACGATGATGCGATCGCAGTGGTGGTTACAGAAGGCAAGAAGAAAGATGGATCCACAAACGTACGATCTCCTCCACCTCAACTTAGTGCGCCGGGCCACCGACCGGCGGCTAAGGAGCGGCGGCTTTTGTGGCGAGGTCGAGGTGCTTCTCAGCAAAGGCATCCAAGGCTTCCAACCGGTTGAGGAAGGCCAACATCGTAGCGTCCTCACTGGCCTTGTGGATACCTATGTACACGATTTGCTCGTACACGTGGATGTGTAGGTCGACGAATTCTTGCAGGGCGAGGCACCTCGCGGCGAGCGCGACCTCCAGGTGGACATTCTTCGTGGCGTCGGCGGGCAGTCGCAGGGCCACCTGTGCTTGAAAGAGGTTCCGGCCATGGAGGCCGATTAGGGTGGCAGGGAATGAGGAGCCCGGGCGCGCGGGCTGGAGGAGTACGGCGATGTCGTCCGCAAGCTTCTTGAGGACGGTGAACTTGTTGCTGGTGGCAACGATCATCTGGTCCAACTGAGAGTCGTAGTTGGCGTCGACGGCGGCCATCCACCAGCCGGTCTCCAACACCATCTGGAGACGATCCTCGGCGCCATGCCGCAGGCCGGCGTCATGGACCATCTGGCGCAGCCGCTGGCCGCTCACGCGCATCGCCGCCATGGGTCTGGAGTGAGCTCTTTTGCGCTTAGTGTAGGTGCTTAGGCAAATGCTTAGGTGCGTACGATGTGGTAGATGCATTGGAATGGAGGGGCGCCTTTATATGAGGGCAATGAGGGCAAACTGCGTTGCATTCACATCGTGCAACCTCTTTTCCCGGACCTCCTCCCATTACTTCCCTCATGCATTAATTGAAGGAGGATGCATTGGCCGTTCAACATATCGGGAACCACTACTCCCTCCCTCGTCTGCATTAAAGCTGTATTGGGAACTGCGCCACCCGCTGTCAAATCGAATACTCCCTCCGTCTAGGTGAGTATTAAGTCATCTTACGAAAACCAAATAGTAAACACATAGGCGTGGTGCATTAAATCTCACGTTGTTTCTTATTTTTTTGACATAAATAGAGGAATCAACCAAGAAGAGATGTGGGGCTTGTATGCTTTTAATGACCTGAGACTATCAAACATGATATGCAGTGGTCAGTTCGTTGCACAAGAACAAATACAACCCACGTCAGCACACACGCATCTTATATAGCATCACATCCAATGGCTATAAAAGATTAATGAGACCAAATTATATCTCATCTAGATGAGTTCTAGCAAAACTGTATTAATAATACTTAGTACTCCTGCGCCATGTATCATATATTAGTATCATGTAGTACTTTATTTATTGCCATGTATGACACATAGTACTCAACTCTCTGTCTTTCTTCATTTAATTCTATGACACCTCATCAAAATTGCTAAGGCTAGTACCATTACAACCAGCCTTAGCAAATACTAAACATTAAGTTCTCTCGTTTTCCTCTCCACCTTGGTCACCTAGACGGAGGGAGTATACTGCGCGGGCTTTTCCTGCGCGGTAGGCGGGGCAGTTTCGCCTAGTTGGTTCGACACAGACGCGAGAAGACGAGGGAGTAGGCTGCTGCAAACATAGGGCTGTGTGATTTGACAGCGAGTTACTGCTGGACAGGTGGGGCCCCGTGATTTGACTTGCCATTATCATTTTAACTGCGGCGCTACGACCGGCATGAGTCTCCTGATTCCTGACCACCTCCATACAGGTGCCTCTCCCAATTCTCCACCATGTAGTAGAGACTGGCTCTTGCATGAGAGCCCACTTCTCCACTTATTCCTTGAAAGTGCGTTATATCGACTAGAGGGGGGGTGAATAGGCGATTTTTATGAATTCTTCACTGAGGAATTTGCCAGTGAGGAAATTCCTTGGCGAAGAACTACTTGCAGCGGAATAAGTACTCAAAAGTATGCATAGCATAACACAAGCATGGTCATCATGATGAAATGAAGACAAGCACATAGTACAGAAAGCGTAAACACAGGATAACACAAGATGAAGACAAACGGACTGAAGAAATTGAACTGAGGAAATTGAGAAAGTCTTCAGTCAAAGTCTTCAAACACAGATATGACAAGCACACAACACAGTAATGAGGAAATGAAAGAGTTGAGGAAATAGAACCAGTAAGCTCGGTGAAGACAATGATTTGGTAGACCAGTTCCAACTGTTGTCTCAGTTGTACATCTGGTTGGAGCGGCTAGGTATTTAAACCTAAGGACACACAGTCCCGGACACCCAGTCCTGAACACACAGTCCAGGACACCTAGTCCTCACTGTATTCTCCTTGAGCTAAGGTCACACAGACCTCGCCCAATCACTTGTGGTAAGTCTTCAAGTGACCTCCGAACCTTCACAAACTCGGTCACTCGGCGATCGACAATTCCTCTTGGATGCTCTAGACCATGACGCCTAACCGTCTGAAAGAAGCACATTCTTCAAAGGTAACAAGTGTCGGATCCACACAGGATCAATCTCTTTAGTGATGCTCAATTACTTTGGGTTTGTAGGTGTTTGGGTTTGGGTTTTTCCTCACTTGATGATTTTCGCTCAAAGTCCTCGGAGGATGGGATGCTCTCAAATGACAAGTGTCAGTTTCTCTCGGAGCAGCCAACCAGCTAGTGGTTGTAGGGGGGGCTATTTATAGCCTAGGGAGCAGCCCGCATGATAAGACATAAATGCCCTTCAATGATATGAGCGTTAGGTGGGTAGATATTTTGGGACAGCTGGCGCATAGCACAGCAACGGTCGGAAATTTGAGGTTCAAATTCCTCAGGGCTATCATGTTCCTCACTGTGTAGGCAATCCGCACTGGCGAATTCCTAACTCCTCAGTCAGAACAAATTCCTTAGAGACCAGAAGAACTTCGTCTCTGTCACTGAAGAATATGACTGAACTGTATGAGATTTCCAATGGCTTCACTCGAAGGGATTGGTAGGTGTAGGATTTTGAGTTGAGCATCACATGGAAATTTTTCCTTAGTATTTCCTCGACCCCCTTTAACAGTACGGTATTTCCTATGACTCAAGAAAGAGAAAATGAAACTACGAAAACAAAATTCTTCACGCTTCATATTCCTCAAATGAATACCAAGTCTTCAAGGTCACACCAATTTCTTCACCTTCAAAGTCTTCAGAAATCCAATGTCTTCAGTCGAAGAACTTCATTTTTAGGGGTCGACTTTCTCTGTAATTATCAAACTCCTCATAGACTTATAGATCTGTGTACACTCACAAACGCATTAGTCCCTTAACCTATAAGTCTTCAATACACCAAAATCACTAAGGGGCACTAGATGCACTTACAATCTCCCCCTTTTTGGTGATTGATGACAATATAGGTTAAGTTCAACGGGGATAAACATATGAAGTGTAAATACTGATATTGAGGAATTTGATTGCAAGATATAGAAGAACTCCCCCTGAAGATGTGCATAGTGAGGAATTTGCCTTTGAAGCAATGCACACTTGAAGAGTTGAATCATGGAGATCTCCCCCTATATCTTGTAATACATACACGCATTTGACATAATATATGAAGAATTTGAAATGCATGATGAAATATGGTGACTGATGTAATTCAGCATGCGTGCAATACATTAACGAGGAATGCAGAAGAAACAGCAAAAGTATCAGGTCACCATAGAGTTTAAGTTTACAACTCGATCCAGCAAAGTCTTCAAAAGAACGAGAGTTGCAACTTAAAAAAGCCCATTTAAGATAGACCCGCTTGAAGACTAACTCAAATTTCTCCCCCTTTGTCATCAAATGACCAAAAGGGTCGAAAATGAGGACTAACGCCCCTGAATAATATCAAGGTGATGAAGGAGCGTCAGCGTTGTTGGAGTCGGTTGTTGGAGTAGGGCCTGCCGCAGTGTCGTCCAAATCTTCATGTTCATCAGTGTCACGTGGTGAAGAATAGGAGCTGGCCACCAAGGAAGGAACCTTGACCTTCTTGTACTTCTTTGGAGGAGGTGCAGCCCAGTCAAGATCGTCCTTGAGACCCATTGTCTTCAGATCTTCTTCACTATAGACTTGAGACAGAACAGCCCAGGTGCGGTTGAGGATTTCATGAAGGTAGTAGTGGTTTTTCTTCACTGCATTGTGGGTAGCAGTCATGTTGTGAAGAATTGAACCAAACTGACGCTTGACCCATTTATGATTGCGAGCAACCTTCTGGTGAAGACTGAGGAGAAGCTCACGGTCAGTCATCACCCTGGGTGCTGTGCCTTGAGGATTTTGCTTGGGTGCGTTGGCGGCAGAGTCATGGGTGGCAGAGTCATCATTGGTGGAGTAGGATGCAGCCTTGCGACATTGTCCATCCAATGGACGAATGCCTTCATCAATTACAGCAGTAGCCTTGCCCTTTTCATCAGCTGAGGAAAATGTTCGTTTGAGGACTTCAATTGGGGGCAAGTAGCTGCAATGGTTCAGTGTATCAGCTTTATAGTTGAGTGAAGACCTTGTCCTGATGAATCTCATAATCCGAGGTGCATAAGGCTTCAACTCAAATGGTGACATGGCGACATTAGCCAGAGTCCTCATGAAGAAATCATGGAAGTTGATGGGAATGCCATGAATGATATTGAAAAGCAGATTCTTCATGATGCCAACGACTTCTTCATTTGAGTCGTGGCCCTTGATTGGACTCAATGTCGTCGTCAGAATGCGATAGACAGTCCGAGGCACATACAGCAATGCCTTCACAAGGAATTTTGTTCTTGAGGTCTGACCTGGCTTCAAAGGCTTCATCAGCACTTGCATGTAGTGATCGGTTAGCTCAGATTCACTGTAGACGCAACAAGCACCTTCAAGGGGCGGACTGAGAGGTAAGGCACGAAGCAATTCAGTAGCTGGTGCCTTGTAGTGAGTGTTTTCAGACATCCAGTCCAGCACCCATGAGTTCACATCTATAGAATTTCCGGTGATGTGCAGCGTTGCATAGAATTGAAGAATAAGTTCTTCATTCCAATCACAGATGTCAGTGCAGAAATTTAACAGTCCAGTGTCGTGAAGAACACTGAGAACTGGCTCGAAGCACGGCAGAGATTCCATGTCCACGTGAGGAATGTGCTCATGATCAAAGACTTTGTCTTTGTCGAACAGCACTGAGGAATAGAAATTTGCCTGGCTGGCAGTCCAGAAACGCCTCTTCCTTATACGAGCAGAGTCATAAGGGTTGTAATCAGTGAAGAATACATGCTCGCCAAAGAAGGCATCAGTCTTGAATTTTTGCTTCCTGGAGAATGGACCCTTTGGTTTGGGTAGAGGAGTGTTAGTGAGTTGCATCACAACCTCAGGAATCACAATCTCAGGTTCTTCAGGCTGAGGAATTTCTGGTTCGTCTTCTGTGGCAGCCTGGTTCTTGAATTCTTCATTTTCAGTTTCTTCAGCACTAGCGGCTGGAATGTCTTCATGAGCTTCATCAGATCCCATTTGAACTGTAGTGACTAGGACTGAGAAATTTGCTGTAGTGGAGTGAAGAGTGGAGAATTGGGGTGCTGACTTTCCCAAAAGTCATCATTCATCACAGGTGTGGTACAGCCAATGTCCACATCTTCATCTTCAATTTCTTCAACGCCGGCCTCTTCAGCAGTAAACTGAGGCACAGGCGAGGAAACAACTAGGGTTGAAGGGACTTCATCCACTTCAATTTCTTCGTCCATCTGCTCTGACGTAGCAGCAGAAGGAGTTTCTTCATCAGATCTGCTTGGGATCACATATTCTTCATCAAAAGGAACAAGGTCCTTTGATGGCATGGTTGAGATTGGAACAGCATCAATCGGGTTTGCAAAAGAGCTGGTCATAGGCTTCATTTTCTTCGGAGCAGAAGAATCTGAAGAAGCGGATGCTTTCCTTTTCTTCACTGCTGCACGTTCTGCAGCCTTGGTCTTCTTCACATCTGATGCAGATGGAAGGATTGGAGTTGGAGTAGGCGCAGGTGGAGCAGAGGAATTTGGTGCAGTTTCTTCAGGCACAACTGATGCAGTTGCCCTGACCTCTTCATTTTCTTCAGGCGCACCACAAGTTGGTGCCCTGGGAATTTCATCAGCGGCTGGAATGCAGTCATCAGCCCTGGAACGCACATTATCTTCAGCAGCCTGATTGTCATCAGCGGTGCTGGCATGTTCTTCAGTTTGCTGAGCAGATGCTTCAGCCGGAGCGACTTCAATATGCACAGGGGCAGCGGCACTTGAAGTGAGTGTCTTCGTCAGATTGACGAACCTGACCTTGGCTCCTTTCCAATCAGCATAGTAAGCGTTGAAATCATCGCTGAGGACTTTGATTTCATACTGGAGCTTTACGAGTTCATCAGTTGTCATAGAGACAACGTTGTTCTTCAGAAACTTCTCCTTCCTGTACTGTGCTTTCTTGAGTTGCCTGGCCTTCTCATATTTCCATTTTTCTTCACTGATGAAATGGGTCAGCATGTGACTTTGGCCAGGTGTCAACTTGAAATCAGGCATAGGAGTGTTTGGGTCCTTGTGCCAGAGATCAATATAGTCGAGGATCAGCTTTGGATCCAAAAGCAGTGGCACTTCTGTGCCCTTGGCTCTAGCGGCCCTGAATTGCCTGTCTCTGATGATCTTAGCAAGTTCTTCATCATTAGCTTCATCATCTTCGGACGGTACTTGGAAGGCGACCTGCTTCTTCTGAGGACTTGGGCGAGAGCCTCGTCCTGCAGTGGTCTTAGTCTTCAGCAGAGAGGGTCCTGTTGAAGAATATGGTGCAGCTGAGGAACTAGCTAAAGCTCCTGAGGCAATGGAGATGCCTGTAGTCCTTTGGCACGTGGCAAGATGCACAGGTGCTGAGGATTTTGTCGGAGCAGCTGAGGACTTTGGAGGAGCAGGAGCGGCTTGAGGAATTGGCCATGAGGGCTTAGCTGAGGAAATTGGTTGTGAGGGCATTGAAGAAGAGGCACTTGGCTTGTGCGCAGGCTTCTTTGCCATGGATTTCTTCGGCCTTACAGAGGCCTCAGCAGCAGCAGCAGTGGAATCTTCGTTGAATTTCCTCACTGCATCATTTGCCTGTTTGGCCAACTTGGCCTGGCGCTTGGTCCATTCTTCAGGAAAATCCTCACCGCGCTTGATGCTAGTGGGATCTGCCTCTTGTCCGGTGCCAATGGAGGTCTTGAGCATGGAGGAGTAACAGCGAATTTCTTCATGTATTTTGGTGTCACATACCTATACTCCCTCCACTCTTTTGCCCATCTCCTTTCTATCCTCTGAATGCGCACCTTGCGCTGATTTTTATCTTCCTCATGGAGTGTGCAGTACCCAGCATAAATGTCCTCAGGGATTTCAAAGGCAGTATTGACCTCAAGCCTCTTTCCTCCTTTCTGTGGCCTCTTTTCATTAGCCATTTTCTTTAGTTGAGGAATTTGAACAATTGAACTCTCTGAAGAAGTATGCAACTTTTCTTCAAGGAACGCTGCAAATGAGTTAAGTTGATGAGAACCTAGTGATTCAGTAGTGGACATGAGTACCTGTGAACAGAGTATAGTTGCGAGGAATTTGGAGAGGTCATATGCGTTCTCAGAAGGTTTTTCAATAAGAACAAGTTTGAGGAATTTGACTAGATGAGTCTTGAAGAATTTCACTAAGCGTTCTTTGTCTTAGGTTCCAGAGTTGTATAGATTGAAGATCCACACAATTGAGGAATCTTGAAGAAAAGTGATGCTTAGAGAAACGAATCAAGAGCAGATGACATGTGAGGTGTTTAGTGTGTGAGGATTTGAAGAAAAACACCTTTGAAGATTTTGTAGTAAACATTTGAATCAAAGTGGGCAGTAAAAGTAACTTTTAATTACCCTGAACGAAGAACACGATGAACTTGGATGTGGAGAAGTGAAGCTCGTCTATGCAAATCTTCCACGCCCTAACTTGGTGGAGGAAGATGGCTACGGCGGCGGCGGAGTGAAGATTTCCGCGGCCGGCGTGAGTACGGCGGCGATGAGGTCGAGGCAGTGAAGCTCTTCCTCACCGGCAACGATGATGTAGCGACGGCGCTAGGGTTTGAGAAGCTCGAGCTTGGAGAGAGGTCGAGCGGAGTAAAAGAAGTGAGGAAGGGGAGAGGGGGTATTTATACCCACGGCGAAAAACGGTTCGCCCGAAGAAATTGGACGAACGTGCCCCTGACCCTTCTCATTCGCATGACATGTGTCACCCACGTACTGAGAAGTGGAGATCGTGTTAGATCGTGGCTGAATAGATAAGTATATCGTGGGAAGCGGAACGGTTTGAGCGGCAAAGCCGAAAATTTGGATAAGATAAGTTAAAAGTTCCATTCGCAAATTCTACAGCTGACAAGGACGTAGTGAAGATTTTGAATGAGTTTCAAATAGAACGCACATGAAGAATTTGTGAATAGATTGGGTTGAGTATAGCATAGAGGGGGAAGGGTCCGATCACATTCACTTAGCAGAAAAACCAACTTGAAGAATTTGCCATAAGTGAATGCTGTAGAGGACATAAACTCATATATATATATATATATAGCCAATGAAGAGAAACGACGGAAACAATGAAGATTTTGCAAAGTTGAAGAATATGAACAACTGAGGAATTTCAAAACTGAGGAAAAACTCAAATTGAAGATTTTCAACTTTTGTGGTGGCGTGACCCACCGTATAAGAATGATGATTTCAGACACCGCGTACAATTGTCGTAGGGTTCTGAGAATCAAATTCTTCATTAATTTCTTCACACTTAGAGTGTTATTCTTCATTAATTGAAGAAAAACGTTTCTTCATGTGTTGCACATCTAAGTCATCAATTTTGCAAGTGTTAGGATGAGTGTCCTTTTCAAAGAACATTCGAAGATTCTAAGATATTTAGCTCACACCGCAACTTGCTAAATCTCTTCTCATCCAAGGGCTTTTTGAAGATATCGACTAGTTGTTCTTCAGTCTTCACATGCTCAATAGAAATGTCGCCCTTCAACACATGATCGCGAAGAAAATGATGATGAATCTGAATGTGCTTTGTCTTCGAGTGCTGAACTGGGTTATGAGCAATCTTGATGGCACTCTCATTGTCACAGAAGAGAGGCACATTCTTCACGTTGACTCTGTAGTCCTTGAGAGTTTGCTTCATCCAAAGCAGTTGAGCACAGCAAGAACCAGCAGCAATGTACTCAGCTTCAGCAGTAGACAGTGATACGCAGTTCTGCTTCTTCGAGGACCAACAGACCAAAGATCGTCCGAGGAAATGACATGTACCAGATGTTGACTTGCGATCCACACGATCACCAGCATAGTCAGAGTCAGAATATCCAACGAGATCAAAAGCCGAGCCCTTGGGGCACCATAATCCTAGTGTTGGTGTGTGAGCTAGATATTGAAGAATATGCTTCACAGCCTTATGGTGTGATTCCTTCGATGTAGCTTGAAATCGGGCACACATGCAAACACTAAGCATAATATCTGGCCTAGATGCACATAAGTACAATAAAGAACCAATCATGGAGCAGTATACCTTTTGATCAAAGTCAATACCATTTTCATCAGTGCACAAATGGCCATTTGTGGGCATAGGAATTTTGACGCCTTTGCAATCTTGCATGCCGAATTTCCTCAGTACATCCTTGAGATATTTCTCCTGAGATATGAATATGCCATTGCGTTGTTGACGAATTTGAAGACCTAAGAAGAATTTCAACTCTCCCATCATAGACATTTGATATTCTTCACTCATCATATAGGCAAATTCATCACTATAACGTTGGTCAGTACAGCTAAAGATGATATCATCAACATATATTTAGCATACAAACAATTCATCGTCATATGATTTAGTGAAAAGAGTAGGGTCGAGTGAACCGGGTTTGAAGCCTTTCTTCATGAGGAATTCCTTCAAAGTATCATACCACGCCCGAGGGGCCTGCTTGAGGCCATAGAGGGCCTTATTTAGTCTGAAGACTTTGTTAGGATGCTTAGGATCTTCAAAACCTGGGGGTTGAGCAACATATACTTCTTCCTCAAGCTTACCATTGAGGAATGCACTTTTCACATCCATTTGATATAAAGTGATATCATGATGGTTAGCATAAGCAAGTAATATGCGAATAGCTTCAAGTCTAGCAACAGGTGCAAAAGTTTCATCGAAATCAATTCCTTCAACCTGTGTGTAGCCTTGAGCTACTAGTCGTGCCTTATTTCTCACCACAAGGCCATTTTCATCTTGCTTGTTGCGGTATACCCACTTTGTGCCAATGATATTGTGTTTGCGAGGATCTGGACGATTGACCAGTTCCCAAACGTTGTTGAGCTCGAACTGATGTAATTCTTCTTGCATGGCCTGAATCCACTCAGGCTCCAGAAATGCTTCATCTACCTTAGTGGGCTCTGAGATAGAGACAAAAGCATAGTGCCCACAAAAGTTAGATAAATGTGAAGCTTCTGAGCGTGTGAGAGGACCTGGTGCTTCAATGTCATCGATGATCTTGACAACTTGCACTTCTTTTGCAACGCGAGGATGAGTAGGTTGTCGTCGAGGAATTTGATCAGCATTTTCTTCAGCACCATTTTCTTCAGCAATTTCTTCAGGTGCATTAGCTCGACGTTCTTCACGTTCTGGAATGAATTCTTCAGCAGATTCTTTGGTAGGAATGACATCCTCAGTAGCCTTGAACTTGATAGTTTCCTCAGGTGCTGGTTCATCTATCACAGAGGGTAGGTGCTCTCTTTGTGAGCCATTAGTTTCATCGAACCGCACATCTACAGTTTAAACAACCTTGTGAAGAACGGTGTTGAAGACTCTGTAGGTGTGCGAGTCCTTTCCGTAACCAAGCATAAAACCTTCATGTGCTTTCGGTGCAAATTTAGCATTGTGATGAGGATCTCTAATCCAACATTTAGCACCGAAGACTTTGAAATAACTCACATTGGGTTTCTTGTCAGTGAGGAGTTCATAGGCAGTCTTCTTGAAGAATTTGTGAAGATATACCCTGTTGATGATGTGGCACGCAGTATAAATTGCCTCAATCCAGAAGTGATGAGGCATCTTGTACTCATCAAGCATAGTGCGAGCCATCTCAACAAGAGTTCTGTTCTTGCGCTCCACGACGCCATTTTGATGAGGAGTGTAAGGAGCAGATAACTCATGAGTAATACCAAGTTCATCAAGATAGTCATCAAGACCAGAATTCTTGAACTCAGTTCCATTGTCACTTCTGATGTGCTTGATCTTCACACCAAAGTTGGTTGAAGCCCTCGAGGAAAATCATTTGAAGACTTCCTGCACTTCATGTTTGTAAGTAACAGTGTGTACCCATGTGTAATGAGAGAAATCATCAACAATAACAAGCCCATAGAGAGATGCGTCATTTGTGACAGCTGAGTAATGGTTAGGACCAAAGAGGTCCATGTGAAGCAATTCGAATGGCCGAGTAGTGGTCATGATAGTCTTCGTTGGATGCTTAGCCTTGGTCATCTTTCCAGCTTCACAAGCTCCACATAGGTGATCCTTGAGGAATTTGACATTCTCAATGCCAATGACATGCTTCTTCTTCGCAAGCGTGTGCAAATTCCTCATGCCTGCATGACCAAGTCGTTGATGCCATAGCCATCCTTCTGAAGCTTTTGCATGTACGCACACGGCTGGTTGCGGTCCTGTAGAGAAATCAACAATATACAAGTCTCCTCTCCCAAAGCCTTCGAAGAATTTGGAATTGTCAGCTTCCATAACCACAACACAACGATACTTGCCAAAGACAACTACCATATCAAGATCACAAAGCATTGAGACAGACATGAGGTTGTCCTAAGGACTCGACAAGCATGACTTTGTCCATGTGTCGATCCTTTGTGATCGCAACCTTACCTAGACCCAATACCTGACTTTTGCCTTTGTCAGCGAAGATGATATGCTTCAGATGCGATGGTGATAAGGGAGCATCAATCAATAGATTCTTGTCACCAGTCATGTGATTTGTACATCCACTATCGAGGACCCACTCAGTGGCTTTGGGTTGATCATCCTGCAGATGAATTAGTGCAGCTTACGAACTTCATATACTTCATCGGTGAAGAATATGACATCAATTCATCAGATCAATTTCATCAAGCAATAGAACAGATAAAGCAGTATGAGGACGTGAGAAATGAAAGTTCATTTCTTCATGATTAGCCAGCGTCCTTTCAGGCAAACTTCAGGTCTCCAGCAAATTCTTCAGACGTTCAAGTACGTCTGGAGACCTGACCCTGCAGAAGAGATTAGTTCTTTTTCTTCACCACCCACATCTGAAGGGGTGGCAAAGAGTTCATCACTCTACGAGCTCCATATGACAAAGATGGCATAGAAGCCAATCCGTTTCGTTTCACATAAGAGAAGTTAGGGTAAGCATATGAATAAGCAGAGAAATTCTTCGAGGACTTATGAACATAATGATTAGAAGAATAATGCTCATATTCATAGCCCTTGGCTCCTCCCTGCGAAACAGAGTTGGTAGCACGATGATGTTCATATGAGGACTTTGATCCTCTTGAGGAATTTGATCCATGTGAGGAATTTGGTCCATATGAGGACTTGGATCCATATGACGAATTTGATCTGGGGTTCCTATTCCTCACAGGTGGTGTCATGAGGACATTCACCTGAAGACTTTCAAGGCATCTTTTGGGAACCCAGATTTTCTTCATAGGAGAACCGTTCCTGCAATTAGTGCCAACATATCTAGCAAATACTTCACCATTCTGATTTTTGAACAGTATATAGTTGGAGTCAAATGACTCATCAGAAGAATGAGGAGATTCACATGTAAAGCCAGATAAGTTAGATGGATCAACTGGAGGTCCCTTTGCAGCAACCCATGAGGTTTTGGGGTACTGCTCAGGCTTCCAATATGTACCATCAGCATTGAGTTTTCTCTTAAAGGCAATACCCTCTTTCCTAGAGTTTCTGTTGAGGATCTGCTTTTTAAGCACATCACAAAGAGTCTGATGCCCTTTGAGACTTTTGTACATGCCTGTCATGTACAATTCCTTCAGCCCTGCATCGTTAGTGATACTAGCAATGTCCTCAGATGAGGAATTAATGATTGCAGAGACAGTTGAGGAATTTGTAGCATTAGGAGCATTTGAACATTCAGGTGAAGAATTAGCAGATTCACGTTCAATGCATGTCAAACATGGAGGAACAAATTCTTCCTGAGCAGCGCTGATTTGTTGAGCAAGTAATGAATCGCGCTCCTTCTGAAGATCTTCATAACTCACTCTCAGCTTCTCAAGATCTTGCTTTCTTTGAAGAAATTCATAAGAAAGCTTCTCATGAGCAGATAAGAGAGTGTTATGTTGATATTGAAGGGTGTCATACTTAGTATGAAGTCTCTGAAGACTTTCAGCCAAAGCTTTTGATTGATCCATTTCTTCACCCAACATATCATCGCTCTTACTAAGCATGTTTTGAACTTTTTCCAAAGCTCTTTGTTGTTTAGCGGCAAGGGAAAAAAGCTTGACATAACTGGGTCCTAATTCATCATCAGATTCATCATCACTAGATTCAGACAGATAGCATTCAGTTACCTTTTCACCATCTGCCATAAGGCAAGGTGAGGAGGATGTTGATTCTCGTTCGAATGTCATTGATTTGAGAGATTCCTTGAAGTCCTCAAACCAAGGATCATGACGGGTTCGATGACCTTCATAGACATTAGAGAGACGGTCCCAGATAAGCTACGCATGATCGAGATGCATAACGTTCCTGAACTGATTTTGAGACAGACAGGAGCAGATGACGCCCTTTGCCGTGAGGTTGAGAAGAGTGTACTTGCGAATGTCATCAGCTTCCGCCATCTTGCACAGATCGGTAAGACCAATCTCAGTGACGGTCCACAGTTTGCTGTTCATCGCCATGAGGCGCTTCTTCATCATGGCCTTCCACTTGGGATAATCATGATCGTCAAAGATGGGACATGTCACTTTCTTCATACCTATGGTCGACATAACTAAAACTCCAGGCGGTTAAACCAAAATCACACAGAACAAGGGAGTACCTTGCTCTGATACCAATTGAAAGTGCGTTATATCGACTAGAAGGGGGGTGAATATGCGATTTTTATGAACACCCAGTCCTGAACACACAGTCTAGGACACCTAGTCCTCACCGTATTCTCCTTGAGCTAAGGTCACACATACCTCGCCCAATCACTCGTGGTAAGTCTTCAAGTGACTTCCGAACCTTCACAAACTCGGTCACTCGGCGATCCACAATTCCTCTTGGATGCTCTAGACCATGACGCCTAACCGTCTGAAAGAAGCACAGTCTTCAAAGGTAACAAGCATCGGATCCACACAGGATCAATCTCTTCAGTGATGCTCAATCACTTTGGGTTTGTAGGTGTTTGGGTTTGGGTTTTTCCTCACTTGATGATTTTCGCTCAAAGTCTTCGGAGGATGGGATGCTCTCAAATGACAAGTGTCAATTTCTCTCGGAGCAGCCAACCAGCTAGTGGTTGTAGGGGGCGGCTATTTATAGCCTAGGGATCAGCCCGCATGATAAGACATAAATGCCCTTCAATGATATGACCGTTAGGTGGGTAGATATTTTGGGACAGCTAGCGCATAGCACAGCAACGGTCGGAAATTTGAGGTTCAAATTCCTCAGGGCTATCATGTTCCTCACTGTGTAGGCAATCCGCACTGGCGAATTCCTAACTCCTCATTCAGAACAAATTCCTCAGAGACCAGAAGAACTTCGTCTCTTTCACTGAAGAATATGACTGAACTGTATGAGATTTCCAATGGCTTCACTCGAAGGGATTGGTAGGTGTAGGATTTTGAGTTTAGCATCACATGGTAATTTTTCCTTAGTATTTCCTCGACCCCCTTTAACAGTACGGTGTTTCCTATGACTCAAGAAAGAGAAAATGAAACTACGAAAACAAAAGTCTTCACGCTTCATATTCCTTAAATGAATACCAAGTCTTCAAGGTCACACCAATTTCTTCACCTTCAAAGTCTTCAGAAAGTCTTTAGAAATCCATAGTCTTCAGTCGAAGAACTTCATTTTTAGGGGTCGACTTTCTTTGTAATTATCAAACTCCTCATAGACTTATAGATCTGTGTACACTCACAAACGCATTAGTCCCTTAACCTATAAGTCTTCAATACACCAAAATCACTAAGGGGCACTAGATGCACTTACATTCCTTGCCTCTCTTTCCTCCACATATGCAAAAATGCCATGTAAAGCGCACCATTGTACTTACTTGCTCCTACAGGTGCTTAAGATTGCCACATAGGGATAAAGTCTGATGTGGCAAGTTAATCAAGAAGAGAGAGACTAGTTTGGTGACCCAAGGAAGAAACGGTGCTAAGCGCGTGTACCTAGGTGAAAAGACAATTTTGAGTCTATAGCTAATTAATTGAAGCAAACTTAGCAACACCATTTCAGTGGAAGAGGTCACTCCTTGGCAAATGCAATAAATACTAGTACTCCCTGTGTCCCATAATATAAGAACGTTTTTGGCACTACACTAGTGTCAAAAACGTTCTTATATTATGGTACGGAGGGAGTACGAAGAAAGAGATAGAGAGAAGTAAAAAAATACACTTATAGCCAGCCTTATAGCCAAAACCTTGTTGTAGTATGAGTGACTAAGTGATGACTATGTATGACATGCCAACATCAGATAGCCTAACGCACCGTGTTAAATCTCCAAGGGCGCGACCGCACGAGCGACGCGACGATCGTGGTAGGCGCGACCACGATATGGGCTGCTGGCAGCCCTTGGATCTGAGATCAAACGGTCGCATGCTAAGTTGCTGAAAATTTGCAGAATAACCCTCCAGGATAGGATATTCACCCATAGGTCTAGAATCACGTCATGCAACCATTCGATCTCAGATCCAAGGGCTCTCGGATGCCCGTATCATGGGAGAATGGAAAGCCACTACCCTGCCATTCGCACGCTGGCAGTTCGCTCCTACTCGTCCCCGCACGTCCTTCAATACTACGGCGGTTCGCTCCTAGTCGTCCCGTCCATTCACATTACGGCAGTTCCACTAATCCTAACCCTCCTCCCAAATCCATGGTGTCCCAAATCTCCCCGATCGGCGGTGAGTACAAGGTTAGAACCATCACCGGCGATGAGTTCGACGTCATCTACACCCGTTCTTCCGCGACGGTGAAAGGATGCCTTTCTCGCTTCAGACGCATGTTCGAAGACTCAGATGATGAGTGGGTCGCTGGGCTAGATGTTGAGTACACCACAGTCCTGGGACGAGAGAAGGATCTAAAGGACGAAGAGAGGAAGAAGCCCGCCGTGATCCAGGTTTGCGTGCATGACTTATGCTTGGTCTACCACATATGCCATGCCGACGTTGAGTGCCAGGATTTTAAGGACTTCCTCGAGAGCAACCTAGTCAAATTCGTTAATGTAGAATTTGGTAACGACAAAGAAGTCCTGCATCGGATAGGCCTCGTTGTAGGCAACACCTTCGACCTCCAGAAGAATCGGCTGGTGTCCTCTCGTCAGCCTTCAATGCTGACCCTGGCAGGAGCCATGGTTCACCCTTCGTACGGTAAACTGGAGAAACCTCCATACACGTTTCATCGTCATGCATGGCAGCGGAATGTACTAGATATAGACCACATCCACTATGCTGCAATGGATGGCTACCTTTGCTTCAATATCTACAAGGGTTGGATGAAGAGCAACAGCCAAGTGTGCGGTTCAAGCAAAGAAGTATCGGCCAAGAGGAAGAGGGACAAGGACGAAGTCAAGGACGTGGACGAGGACTCCGAGTAAGGTGGCAGTGTCGTTGCTCAAGGTGGTTCTAATGCAGTGTCTACCAGAATAGTTGCAAAGTTTAATTTCAGGTGTGCTTGATTTAATTTGAGGGGTGTGTTGTGCTGAGCCCCCAGCAAACTATGTTTTGTTTCTTATGGTTACTTTAACTCTTAAGTACGTACATACTAGTATTTCTTACATTTCATCTTTTAGTTGGTATACTACTACCACTCGTTTCTTCACATTATATACGTACAATATATATGGCCAACATCATATAGCCAGCAGTTTAGTTGTCAAAGAATTTCAGGGTGCTTAGTTTTGTCAAAGAATTCCAGGGTGCTTAGTTTTATTTGAGGGGTGGGTTGTGCACTTGTGCTGGACACCATTATTGTGACAAGCCTTTTTAATAGTACTATATGCATAATTTGGCGACGAGCGCTCTCTATATGTACCACCTTTTTTTAATTTCAAGTTTTGCTCCATGGCGCAATCCATCGATACTACTACTGTACAAAAGTGGAGTATATACATTTTTTTAAAGGCTACAGGGCGGGGCAGTCTAGCTCGGTCGGTTTCACGAGAGGCGAGGGCCTTTGTGATTTGACGGCTCATTACTGCTGTCAAATCGAATAGTACTGCGCCGCCCGCTGCACGCCCGGCGCCTCCATTAAACCCCTCCGTTAAACCCGCATGCAAACCGAGAATCCTACTCCTGCCACACGTCCGTTCATGAGCAGGCTGGAATTAAACGCAACACCGGCCGAGCTCCTCCCGTCCGCCCTCAGTTTAAACGAGGCCAGACGCTGGCCAAGCTCCTACCGTCCGCCCTCTATTTACACGAGGCCAGACAGACAGCAGGCAAGAATCGCACCCCTAAGCCGCTCCCCCATCTCCTCCTTCACCATTTTCTCCACTCTTCCGATGGCTTCCGATGAGCCGTTCTTCGGCATATTACCCGGCTGGGTGGCCCGCCGAGCCCTCCGGATACGGGCGAGGCCGCTCGGTGCTTCACCAACCTCGCTTGGCCCGACGGAGCCAGTTGCCGCCCCAAGCAGGCGCGTGGTTCAGCAACTCGCCGCTCCAGTTCAGCTCGATGAGGAGTGGCGAGTTTCGGCACGGCGGCTAGCACGCATGTACGGGCGCCGTCGCTGCCGCGTCGTACCGGGCCACCAGTGTCTGCGGTGGCCGCGCCTCCCGTGTCTGTGGGCGCGCCTCCCGTGCCTGCGGTAGTGCCATGCAGGCAGAGACAGAAGTCGGGTGCGTGGAGAGCGATGAGTCGGTGGCCAGCTTCTCCGTGTCCGCCGCCATCATCGAGGAGAAGTAGAACACGGGAGGCCGCCGCCACTTGGGACCCATGAAGGACACCACCGAGGCGACGACCGCGGATTCAGGTGGTTTCTTTGCTGCTTCGTCTCTTCCGAGGACCTTCGTCGACCCCGCAAGTGTCTGACGGACATGAGGAAGACAAAGGGATCCGCGGGCGGCCATTTAGAACTAAAATAAGTCTAGATACATCCATTTCTAGGACAAGTATTTCCGGACGGAGGGAGTATTAATTATACAAGAGAGCCGGATTGGCACCTCTTAGTTCATGTAAATGTAATGAAATCCATCATGTTTATATGAAGATCCGTCTTTTTTATACGAAATCCTTCATGCTTATATGAAATCAGTCCGTGTTTGCACGAATTTCATCTGGTTGGTTAGAGTTGTAAAAATGTATGCCGCTAGCGTTTGATGTCGTCCTCCGCTTAAGGAAGCGGGAGGAAATTTGTCGGCTGCCGTTGGAGATTCTCTTTATGCTGGAAATAATAGAGTGACATCCAATCCATTTGAGTTAATTGCATGTATGATTGTCCCTCTATAAAAAGTTAATTGCATGTACAGTGTACACGTGACTTGCAGGGTGGCTACAGCTTCGTACAGAAAGTTAAAAAGAAACAAGTCCATCCTTAATCTTGTATTCTAAGTACTCTGTGGGTTCCACTGTCAGAACAGTAGCGAAAGAAGTATATATTAAATAAGTAGATTAATATATAATATAAAAATATAAAGTAAAAAGACAGAATTCGAACTCATGTCATCGCGTTGCGAGCATCCGGCGCTAACCAGCCCTGCACATTTTTGTTGTAGACCATGCTGGAGATATATCTCCATGTCTACTCTTATATATACTCCATTCGTTCCTAAATATTTGTCTTTTTCAGATTTCAAATGGACTACCACATACGGATGTGTATGTAGACATATTTTAGAGTGTAGATTCACTCATTTTGCTCCGTATGTCTTTTCAGGAAGGGGTCAGATTTGTCCTTGATTTATTTATGAGGTATCCAGATGGCACTGAACAGCCAAGAAAAGAGGGTAACATAAAAATTGTGGACTACTTTTTTGAGTATGTTGGTAAGGTCCGGTCATAGTCACTTATTGAAATCTCTAAAAAGACAAATAGTCCCTCCGTCCGGAAATAGTTGTCATCAAAATGGATAAAAGGAAATGTATCTAGACGTATTTTAGTTTTAGATACATCTCTTTTTATCCATTTTGATGACAAGTATTTTCGGACGGAGGGAGTAGAAAACAGAGTTGGTGATGATGGTGTGCGTGCCATCCTGCTATATAGCCCGTCGGATTTATATCTAACGGATAGGAAAGAAACTATGGCAATTTTGCAAAAATATACCCACACGTCTCTCCATGTTCGCAAATAAGGCCTTCCCTCGTTCAACCTTTTCTCTCACAAGATAAACTACTCATACAAATGCATCTTGATGTTCCGTGCAACGCACGAGCAGCTAGCTAATTTCTTTTAAAATAGTTGCTGCGATAATTGGGTTGAAGTGATATATTTTATGTCTGCCCCGAATGATTTCAGATTTACTAGTAGTAACAAAGAAAAGGTTGCCTTGTTAATTAACAGAAAACAGGGTGAAAACTATCACATGAGGCCGGTAAAAACAAGGCACACTGGGTTCAGCATCATCGTCACTACAGCTGTGCGCGCGCGAGAAGTCTACATATCGAGGGGGCTACCGAGCGAGACACCGAGACACAATGTTTGAGAGAAAAACCAATTGACAGATTATGATCAGATCGAGTTGTCACCCTTCTGCTGTCATTGTTGGGGGGGAGAAAGATGTATCGAGAGTGTGCGCGGTAGGCACAGAGGCACAACTAGCGAGTGTGTGTGTGTGTGTGTGTGTTTGAAAGAGGAGTAGATAGATTATTATCAAGATCGATGTGCCACCCTACTCCTTCGGTGCCGGGTAGTGTGTGTGTGTATGTTTGAGAGAGAAGCCAGTCGATAGATTAGTATCAAGATCGAGGTGTCACCCTACTCCTTCGGTGTTGGCAAGTGTGGGTGTGTGTGGGGGGGTAGTGACACTCACATATCTCTACTCTTATGAAAAAACAAAGTTGGTGATGATGGTGTTCCTGCCATCCTGCAATATAGGCCATCCGATTTATATCCGACGGACAGGAAGGAAACTATGGCAATTTTGCAAAAAGATACCCACACCCCTCTCCGCATTTGCAAATAAGGCATTCCCTCGTTCATCCTTTTCTCCCACAAGATAAACTTCTCGTACCAATGCATCTTGATGTTCCGTGCAACGCATGGGCATCTTGCTAGTAGGGAGAAGGAGTTTGTGTGACACATATCTAGCTATATTAAGGGATAGGTAGATAGCATATGTGTGAGAGACATTATTATACTTTGAGACATTAGTGGCTGTGGGTGGGCGGAATTAAAGGGGTGGGCGTGTTAGACATAGAGAGCGTGTGTGTTTTTGTGTGAGAGACTTGTAGGACGGGGTAGAAAGACGAATTTAACCCTGACGGAGGGAGAGAAATACACGAAGTGCGCGTGTGTGATTCTGATGCCCACAGGGAAATGAGATATGTATGCATGTGAGAGAGATTGCACAATTCATTCACGTATCACTATCTAGCGATCGTGGACGTGCATCGCTTGAACATAAGTCAATATCTACTTCGTATCGTGGCCAAAGGTACAATATCGATTCAACGCTATAAAGATTGGACACTCACATATCACATTTTTTTCTATTTAAATAAACCTTTTCAGTTGTGCATGCCAAAGTTACAGTGATGTTTCTTCAAACAACCAATGTAGCTATCATGTATATGCACCATTGTTACTATTGCATTCAAATTCATTAGTCTTGGATGATTTAAGTTTCTATTTTGAAGTAATATATGTAATATTCATATATGAATTCAACGGGTACGCAATTTATGAAATGGAGGCTATGTAATCATATGAGGTAACACTTTTAAGTAGCTGACTACAATATCCATTTCTTTTTGTGCGCCTCTACACTAACACGTCAATGCATTATGTTTAAAGTAAATAACCAATGGCACTAAATTATCTATTTACACGAGACATACATAGGCTAAGCGTTTGATCCCTTTTTTTGTGAACGCGCCACTACACCCGTACGATTGGCCACGCCCATGTGAACGTCCAAGTTATCGGCGCATCATCCTGAGTTATTGTCTTTTTTTCTGGGGTGGACTTCACACCAGTTATTAACTGCTGACGCGTGCCCCGTGTACACTGTCTAGCATGACCTTCCCGCTAGCACGGTCCAAAATTAGTTGAAACTGGATACGAACGATCCCGCAGGCGGCAAAATCTCCTGCCTCCTTCTAAAATTTCCGCCACCTTAGTCTTTAGCATGCGAAATCCCCCTTTTGTCCTTGGTGCATGGAGACCAACAGTTACAATACTGCCCTCATCTACATGATAGGTCGGGGCTGCTTTGGTAACTTCCGGTTCCCCCACTACGCGACACCCCCATTTCCTCTCCCCCTCCCGCAAAAACGACTAACTCCACAGCACCAGAGCATCTTACATCACGCCGTCCGCACTTCATCGCCCTTTCTCCCCTCCCCTCTCGAAACCCTAGACTGCTCATCCACCGGCGTACCATAGCCCATTCAATGCCAGTGGCGTCCACCTCGCCGGATCTGCTTCTGCGGCCGCATCTACCCCTCCCACCTCCCCTAGAAACAAGTAGAATGCTCATCCACCACTGTACCACAGCCCATTCAGTGCCGGCCTTGTCCACGGCGCCGGATCTGCTTCGCCGGTACTCTCGTCAACCGCTGCGCATCTGCAGCGGCTCATTCGTACTCCCCACCAGAGACGCTTAGTCCACACCCCCCGGAGCCTCCCCACCGACGCCCCCGTCGACGGCCTCTGATCCTCTTCACCGACACCTTCCTCAACCCTACCGGAGCCGCTTCGCCGACACCATCGTCAACCCTACCGGAGTAGCTTCGCCTATACCATTCTCAACCCTACCGGGGCCGCTTTGCCAACTCACAAGTCCACGGCCTCAGATCCGCTTCCTCGCACCCTCATCCAACCTACCGGAGCAGCTTCTGACGCCCCGTCCACGGCCGCAGATCCGCATCGTCGACACCACCCTTAACCCAACCACCGGAGCAGCTTCTGACGCCCCATCCACGGCCGCAGATCCGCATCGTCGACACCATCCTTAACCCAACCACCGGAGCAGCTTCACCTACGCCCTCGTCCACAGCCATAGATCCGCTTCGCCCACACTGTAGTCCACCCTACCGGAGCCGCTCCACAAACACCCTACTCGACGGTTCTAGATCTCCTTACCGGACCCC
>NC_057814.1:32723669-32744184 GCF_018294505.1 Triticum aestivum
CGGAGCAGCTTCTGACGCCCCGTCCACGGCCGCAGATCCGCGTCGTCGACGCCATCCTTAACCCAACCACCGGAGCAGCTTCACCTACGCCCTCGTCCACGGCCACAGATCCGCTTCGCCCACACCGTAGTCCACCCTACCGGAGCCGCTCCACAAACACCCTACTCGACGGTTCTAGATCTCCTTACCGGACCCCGACAGCCAGCGCAGCGTCATCACCCTCGACGTTTCTAACCTAATTCCCACCGTCTGGAGAGATGCCAAGCACCCGCCACGGCCTAGGTACTTGTCACCTTTAAACCCGTCCAGCATCACCTGCCCGATGTACTTCAAATATACTAACCGGTCGCTGTTACCTGTTATGCAGCTGGCAAAAACTACAAGGACGATGTTTCTTCTGGATGTAACAGCTTGGCCAACCAAGATCCTGGACTGAGGCATTGCTATGATCTTGTAAGCGCGTCTCTCTCTCTTGTATTGTTCTGTGCCTACCAGCGTGCTTTGCTAGGATTTTCGACCAGTAATCCCTTTGTGCAGAAAATGATTTCTACTACTGGTTGCTAAATTAGATATGTAGATGTCATACATGATACTACCTCGTACCTCCGTTCCTAAATATAAGTCTTTCTAGAGATTCCACTATAGGCTACATACGGAGCAAAATGAGTGAATCTACACTCGAAAATGCATCTATATACATATGTATGTGGTCCATACTGGAATCTCTACAAAGACATATATTTAGGAACAGGGGCAGTACATTACACAAAATCGTAGGTGGCATGTAGGAATTCCAGTGCACTACATTAGGCTCCCTTAGAGTGCCTGCTAGTCCAGCATACAGAGTCATGGCTAGTTTATGGTACGCACACAATCGTTAATTGGTGGTTTAAATATGCGCAAGGGATATGCAATGTAGTATCATGTAGAGATGTCTGAAATTAGCCGTGTCAACTTGCAGATAGGGTTACACAATGAAAAAGTACAAGATGTATGTGGCAATTTCATGGAACATCGCAAAAAAAGAGGCAGCGGTGAGCCTATACAGTGTGCTATGGTACGTCACTCCTCCATTGCAATCATCGTGACATGTTATTTGTATGCCAGTTCTATTAGCCAAGTTTCTTAGGGATAGTTATTACGAGTTATCCTAAGAAAATAAGCACCTGTGAATATAAGCTCCATGTAATAAGCCAACCAGTTCTTTTCATTGCGTTTTCAGCTTATCTTTGGTATGATCAGTGGAAAGTCTAGATTCATTATATTTTTGTCATTTTGCTGCCCATACGGAAATTAATTTGACTTGCAAACATCACAAATTGAACCCAGTGCAGTAATTAATATGATAGGAAAACAGACCATCACTATTTGCTCAAAATGCAAATACAAAGATACCATCTACTTGGCACAATCTACTTTGGTCAATGTTTTCCCTAGAGATCCCATTGCCTAATTTAAACGAAGAGCGCATGACCCACATTTAAATGAAGAACAATTATTTATTGAAATTCGATGGTCCAAGTGGCTGGTTATTATTGTATAGCAGCACCACCTGAAAGCATCATATAGCAGCAGCAGCTCATAGCAACTCATCATACAGCAGCAGCAGTCTGCAATTCATCATATACCAGTAGCAGCTCATAGCAATTCATCATATAGCAGCAGCAGGAGCAGCTCATAGCAATTCATCATATAGCAGCAGCAGGAGCAGCTCATAGCAATTCATCATATAGCAGCAGCAGCAGCTTGTAGCAACTCATCATATAGCAGCAGCAGCAGCTCATAGCAATTCATCATATAGCAGCAGCAGCAGCTCATAGCAACTCATCATACAGTAGCACCAGCTCATAGCAAGTCATCATACAGCAGCAGCAGCTCATAGCAATTCATCATATAGCAGCAGCAGGAGCAGCTCATAGCAATGCATCATATAGCAGCAGCAGAAGCAGCTCATAGCAATTCATCGTATAGTGGATCAGAATGAAAATTTGGCAAAAAATCAGAGGAGATCCTCACCTTGTTGGATGAGCTCATCCTTCAATAGCACCTCAAGGCCATGGCCTGGGAGGAGCGGAGGGGGAATAAGGTGCCTTCTGCCACAGTGTGGCATCAGCCGTAGTTGTGCAGCGCCCGCCGGAGTAGTGCGTTGGACGAACCACAGTGGAGCAGCTGCTGGAGACCATGAGAATGAGGGGCGGCGCCAGAGGGAGGAGCATCCAGGGAGATTTGCCCCTACCCGCCGGCCATGTAGCCTAGCTGGACATAGCATCATCGAGGACCAGGCCAGGTGGGACCAATGGCGACGGCTCGCTGGAGGAACCCTAGTGCTGCAGGCAGGGGATCGAGGTAGAGGGAAAGGGGAGAGGAGATGCAAGCGGGCAGGGAAATGAATGCTTGCGTGTTTGTTACTTGAGGGTCAGGTGTGACACGGGCGTCAGCAGTTGCATTTTGAGTGTAATATAGGCAGACAACAGAGTCATTTCACTATTCCCCTTCCCTTCAATTTTTAGTGAGGTTCTACCCGAAACACCCCCCTCCAAAGCGAAATTAGTTAAGCCCGAGCCCATAACTCAAAAATGACTTCTTTACATCTTTTATGGCTTATTTTGACAATATGCCCTGAAAAGGCGGAATCGAACTGGCCCTTAACCTGTAATTCAATTGTGCGTGCAATGATGAATTACTCCTGCCTGCTATCTGTACATTTAGGCATCATCATACATGGCATAACCTAATACATGTGCATTCCATTGTAGAATCTGGAATATGCAATGTTTATGTTAGTTCATACGTTGCACATGATGTTTAAATGCCCCTTAAATCTGGTAAGTCAAGTGATGGTCTTTAAGCCTCCTTCTTTGCTTCTTTTCTTGATATGTAAGATTTGCTCACACATCTGTTCAATTGCTTGTTTGCATCAGCCAGCCATACTAGGACTGTTTGCTTTGATTACTTGTTGTTCTTGACCTAACACTCTAACAGATCTTGTCACCGATTTACACACTAAGGGCTGCTGTAGTGGGGCCTTGTCTAACTCATAGGTGACATAAAGGTTTGGCTGTACACTACAGTAGGCTCTCCAAGAGTACCTGGAGATCCAGTTCGAAGGTATGCCTAGTTTTTACATAGTGCAGACATAGTAAATGCTCATTTCATTGTGTGCAAGTGCAAGAGATGCGGCATGTTTCATTATGTGGTGTTGTTTTGTTATAATCTCATCCTTTTGTGTTCAGAGACGGGAAAGTATGCATATTTATCTTCCAAGGAGACGAGTAACTAGTTTGTGTCACCTTGCAGAGGGGGTGCAATGAAGATAAGATTGAGGATTTCCAAGTACAAGATG
Source organism: Triticum aestivum (assembly GCF_018294505.1). Taxonomy (NCBI): domain Eukaryota; kingdom Viridiplantae; phylum Streptophyta; class Magnoliopsida; order Poales; family Poaceae; genus Triticum; species Triticum aestivum. Next base: position 32,727,013 of record NC_057814.1, read on the forward strand.
TTAGGAAGGAGCCTTGCAAGAGAAGTAGGAGCTGCGCTGAGCCTTTTCAACCTGCTAAGGTAAGTCACTGTATGCAACTCAACAGTTCAATTCCTTGTTTGTTTCAGGCATAGTTAATTTTCTCTTTTCAATTGCTTTATTTGTCCTCAATTAATGAGATGCCCAAATAATCATGCCTGATGTTCGGTACTTGTATCACTATTAGTTGACATAATTAAAGGCCTTACCATTTAATTACTCTGCCGAAGTGTGCCTGAAGCTTTGAAGTCTATTAACCAACTATTATTGCATGAGGCTCACAATCTAGTTTATACTACGCTAATGATTGCATAGTTTTGCCTGCTGTAGTATGTTTGTATGAAACCCTCTGATGTTCATTATGCTCCCTAAGACTTCAATTGAGGCACAGAATGGCCAACTGCTTGCTTACTTATACGCAACGTTCTGTCTAAATTTGTAACTTGTCTGTGTTTTCGATTGGGCCCCAACATCATGCTCCTCTGGTGAGCTAAGAGGGATTTCTGTATGCAAGCTGCACAGACTATTTTTTTTATAATTTTTAAAATATCACCTGCTTATGCTTCATGACGTGTAACATTTTTTTTGAAAGTGACGTGTAACATTATTGTTAGTCCTGTTTTGCCGTTCGCTTCACTGTTGTAACTATATTTTTGCCCTAGTCATGTGTACTTACAGAAACATTTCAGGATGAAGTGACATCAACACAAAGATCTGTGAGCAGTGCGGCATGGCCGTTACCGAATGATTATGGATTGGAATTGGAATGTGATGATGTTCTCGAGCATCAACTAGAGGTGGCAAGACAACGTGTACATGATTGTCAATGTATAATCAACAAGTTGAGACTGGACATGCAGGTATTAGATGCAGGAGTCAAAAAAATGAAACAAGACACTGAGGTAACCATGAAGGAATTGGAGATTTTCCAGACTGAAATTTGTGCTATCTTAATCCGGCCAATCCTATTTTCTGAAGAGATTATAGTTCAAATGGATTTAAGTTGATGCGCGTCCATGATGTATGAGCTGTATTAGCCCAGTGTATGTAATTTGCTGTTTGTGTATGCTTTATTATCACCTGTGCCGAACCATAATGCCCAGTGGGTATAATCGGCTGTAATTTCTTTATTGTATAGTGTAGGATTATTCTACCTTTCTATGCCTTGATCTCTTTGTTGTATAGTGTATGCTTTTTAGAGGTGATAGTATTGAGTAGGATAATTCTTTGAATATGCTATATCGTTCAAACGGGGGCCAACTCGCCCGACCATGGCCCTTCACGGGCCGTCGGATCCATGGGCCTTCTACGTCTCGTAGGATCCGTGGGCCTTCTACGTCTCGTAGGATCCATGGGCCTTCTACGCCCCGTAGGATCCATGGGCCTTCTACGTCTCGTAGGATCCATGGGCCTTCTACGTCCCGTAGGATCCATGGGCCTTCTACGTCTCGTAGGATCCATGGGCCGCCGACTCATTTATGGGTCTTGTACGGGCCTTTAATGGGCCGTAAACGAGCCTTTAATGGAAATCGTACGTTTTATGGGTTGACCATAACGGGCCGTTAATAGGCCGTATTTGGTGATGCTATGAAAATGGCCCAACAGACTAACGGTCCACAAACGGGCCGACTGTAACGACGGGCTGAATTTGGCCCACAAGCAGAAAATGACAGTAACGGGCCGTAAGTAACTGAATGCTGCAAATGAGCCCAAGAATAAATGGGCCCTCAAAAGGCCGAAAGTTAACTTGGGCTGGAAACGGCCCAACGGAATAACGGGCCGTTAATGGGTATAAAGTGATACACTGTTCATTACGGGCCAGTTTCACCACGGGCCGTTAATGGGTGTAAAGTAATACACTGTTCATTACGGGCCAGTTTCAGCACGGGTCGCTAATGGGCCAAGAGTTACAAAGGGCCTCATATGGGCCGAAAGACGTCATGGGCTATACATGGGCCAGAAATGAAAATGGGCTGGAATCATATTGGATGGCCCAGATGACGCTACTAGGCCTAATTCGGATAGGGCGTAACGGGCCTTGGGTTAGCGGGCTGTAAATGGGCTATATGCGAACAGGCCGTTAACAGGCTTTCCATGGGCCGGCCCGCCAGCTTTTGACCAAGTCAAACGGGCCGGCCTTTTCACAGGAATGGGCCACTGTTGGGCCGTGCCACGTGTTGACGTATCATAGGCGCCTTCTGTCCAGTGAGTGGATGACATCTGTCCCAACGATGAGCCGACACGTGTTTCCTCTAGCCAATGATGATTTTACACGTGGAAAATCCCCATTGGTCGGGGCTGTTAACGGGTTATCGGATCCAAAACCCGACCCGATAGCTTAACGGTGTTCCGTTACGGTGGATGCCACGTGTCGGTCACCCTTGACGAAAGCACTTCTGTGACGCGCGATTTATCGTCATGGAAGTGGACACTTCCGTGATGATAATTTTGGTAATGTCATGGAACACTTCTACGACAGCACAGGTATGACTATCTTGATTCTGTCATAAATTTGTCATGGATGTACATGCATGACAAAAAACGCGACCTACTGTGACAAACACGTATCATCACGGAAGTGTATTTTTTTTAGTGAGAACCCAACAAATAAGTCTAGGTTTAGCATCTTTCTTTTCCATAAGATATTTAATAGCAGCATGGTCTGTGTGAACAGTTACTTTGGAATCAACAATATAAGGTCTAAATTTATCACAAGCAAACACCACTGCTAAGAATTCTTTTTCAGTAATAGCATAATTTCTCTGAGCATTGTCGAGACTTTTACTAGCATAATGAATACCATTCAATTTCTTATCAACTCTTTGTCCTAGAACAACACCAACAGCATAATCACTACCATCACACATAATTTCAAAATGCAAGTTCCAATCAGGTGGTTGAACAATAGGTGCAATAATATAGGCTTTCTTGGGTGTTTCAAAGGATTCAAGACAATCATCATCAAAAACAAAAGGAATATCCTTTTGCAAAACAGTAGTAAGAGGCCTAGCAATTTTTGAAAAGTCTTTGATAAATCTCCGATAGAAACCAGCATGACCTAGGAAACTACAAATACCTTTGATGTCCTTAGGACATGGCATTTTGTCAATTGCATCAACCTTAGCTTGATCCACTTCAATACCTCTTTCAGAAATTTTATGACCCAAGACAATGCCTTCATTAACCATAAAGTCGCACTTCTCCCAATTCAAGACAAGATTTGTTTGTCAATTGCATCAACCTTAACAAAACTCGATCAAGATTGCTTAAACAATCATCAAAAGACTTCCCATAAACAGAGAAGTCATCCATGAAAACCTCAACACTCTTTTCACAAAATTCATAGAATATAGCAGTCATACATCTTTGGAAGGTAGCAGGTGCATTACATAAACCAAAAGGCATACGTCTATAAGCATTGGTTCCAAAAGGACAAGTAAAAGTGGTCTTTTCTTGATCAGGTTGGGAAAGAAGTATTTGTGGAAAGCCAGAATATCCATCAAGGAAGCAAAAGTGTGTGTGCTTAGATAATCTTTCAAGCATTTGATCAATAGAAGGCAAAGGGTAATGATCTTTTCTAGTTGCTTTACTTAATTTTCTAAAATCAATTACCATTCTATAGCCTGTAACAATTCTTTCTGGAATAAGTTCATTCTTATCATTAGGAACAATTGTTATACCTCCTTTCTTAGGGACACAATGAACATGACTTACCCATCTACTATCAGCTATAGGATAGATTATACCTGCTTCCAGAAGTTTTAATATTTCCGTTCTTACCACTTCTTTCATCTTCGGATTTAACAGACGTTGGTGATCAACAACGGGTTTAGCATCAGGTTCCATATTAATTTTGTGCTGACATAGAGTGAGACTAATGCCCTTTAAATCATCAAAAGTATATCCAATAGCAGCCCGGTGCTTCCTTAGAACTTTCAATAATCTTTCTTCTTCACGTTCTAAAAGGTTAGCACTGATAATAACAGGATATATCTTCTTTTCATCCAGATAAGCATATTTCAAAGTGTCTGGCAATTATTTTAATTCAAAGACAGGATCACCTTTAGGTGGAGGAGGACCTCCCAGAGTTTCAATGGGCAAATTGTGTTTAAGCAGAGGACGTTGTTCAAAGAAAATCTTATCTATTTCATTTCTTTCATGCATATATAAATCATTTTTATGGCCTAGCAAATATTGTTCTAAAGGATCAGTAGGTGGCACAGCAATAGAAGCGAGACAAATTAATTCATCTTTACTTGGCAATTCTTTTTCATGAACATTTCTACTAAACTTGGAAAAATTAAACTCATGAGACTCATCACTAAAGCTAACACCGACAGTTTGTTTCTTACAATCTATCTTGGCATTAACTGTGTTCAAGAAAGGTCTACCAAAGATAATGGGACAAAAGTCATCTTGTGGGGAACGAAGAACAACGAAATCAGTAGGGTATTTTATTTTCCCACACAAGACTTCGACATCTTTAACAATCCCAATTGGTGATATGGTGTCTCTATTAGCAAGTTTAATAGTAACATCTATTTCTTCTATCTCAGCAGGTGCTATGTCTTTCATAATTTCTTGATATAAGGTGTAAGGAATAGCACTCGCACTAGCACCCATGTCACATAATTAAACCATGATAACAGTGATCTCCTATTTTAACTGAGATAACAGGCATGCCAACAACATGTCTATGTTTATCTTTTCTATCAGGTTTAGCAATTCTAGCAGGTTCTTCGCAGAAGTAAATAACATGCCCATCAATATCTTCTTCTAGGAGATCTTTAACCATAGCAATGCTAGGTTCTACTTTAATTTCTTCATCAGGTTTAGGTGTTCTAATATAGCTTTTGTTAACCACAGTTGAAACTTTAGCATGTTCCTTTATCCTAACAGGGAAAGGTGGTTTAATTCTCAATATAAGCAGAAGGAACAACTGGATCAACATTATAAAGTACAGTTTCTTCTTTAACTGGTACCGGTTCTTTAATTTCTTCTTTAATAGGTGGGTGATATTTAAACCACTTCTCTTTAGGGAGTTCAACATGGGTAGAAAATTATTCACAAAAGGAGGCTACTATCTCAAAGACAAGTCTATATTTAGTGCTAAACTTTTGAAAAGCATCGGTATTCATAAAAGATTTAACGCAATCATGCTTAAGTTTAATACCTGACTCTTTACGTTCGTCGAGTTCCCAATCTTTAGAGTTGCGTTTAATTCTTTCCAAAAGATCCCACCAGAATTCAATAGTCTTCTTCATAAAAGAACCAGCACAAGAAGTATCAAGCATGGTTTGATCATTACGAGAAAGCCGAGCATAAAAATTCTGGATAATAATTTCTCTTGAGAGCTCATGATTGGGGCATGAATATAACATTGACTTAAGCCTCCCCCAAGCTAGAGCGATACTTTCTCTTTCACGAGGCCAAAAATTATATATATAATTCCGACCACGATGAACTAGATGCATAGGATAAAAATTTTGGTGGAACTCCAATTTCAAATGATTCCAATTCCATGATCCAATATCATCGCATAGCCTATACCATGCCAAGGATTTCCCCTTCAAAGGTAAAGGGAAAACCTTCTTCATAACCTCATCTCCGGGTAAACCTGCAAGCTTAAACAATCCACAAATTTGTTCCACATGTATAAAGTGCATATCAGGATGTTCGGTTCCATCTCCTGCTTAAGGATTAGCTAGCAGTTGTTCTATCATACCCAAAGGAATTTCATATTCAATATTTTCAGTAGGTGCAGTAGGTAGGGGGGTAACTAATTGTGGTTCCCGATGAGGTGAAGATACCCCGAACAAACCCCTCAAAGGATTGTTTTCCATAGTAACAAGTGACAATAAATTTCAGCACACTATATAAATGTTTCCTTACCAAATTCCACTTACCAAAGGCGCTTCACTCCCCGGCAACGGCACCAAAAAATAGCCTTGATGACATGTATAGGGGATCAATTGTAGCTCTTTTCAATAAGTAATAGTGTCGAACCCAACGAGGAGAAGAAGGAAATGACAAGTAGTTTTCAGTAAGGTAATGTCTGCAAGTGCTGAAATTCTAAGTAGCGGGTAGTTTGATAGCAGGATAATTTGTAACGAGCATGTAACGATAATAGTAACAAGTATGCAGCAAGGTAGCCCAACCCTTTTGAGGCAAAGGACATGCCAAAACGGTCTCTTATGATAAGCAAAGCGTTCTTGAGGGTACACGGGAATTTCATCTAGTCACTTTCATCATGTTGGTTTGATTTGTGTTCGCTACTTTGATAATTTGATATATGTGTGGACCGGTGCTTAGGTGTTGTTCTTACTTGAACAAACCTCCTACTTATGATTAACCTTCCCGCAAGCATCCGCAACTACGAGAAAAGTATTAAGAATAAATTCTAACCATAGCATTAAACTTATGGATCCAATCGGTCCCTTACGGAATAGCGCATAAACTAGGGTTAAGCTTCTGTCACTCTCGCAGCCCATCATCTAATTGATACTCAAAAATGCATTCCCTTAGGCCCAAATATGGTGAAGTGTCATGTAGTCGACGTTCACATGACACCACTACGGGAATAACAACATACATACTATCAAAATATCGAACACATATCAAGTTCACATGATTACTTGCAACATGATTTCTCATGTGACCTCAAGAACAAAAGTAACTACTCACAAATAATAAACATGCTCATGATCAGAGGAGTATTAAATAGAATATTGGACCTGGACATATAATCTTCCACCAAATAAACCATATAGTAATCAACTACAAGATGTAATCAACACTACTAGTCACCCACAAGCACCAATCTATAGTTCCGGTAACAAGATTGAATACAAGAGATGAACTAGGGTTTGAGATGAGATGGTGTTGTTGAAGATGTTGATGGAGATTGCCCTCCCCAAGATGGGAGAGTTGTTGGTGATTATGATGACGATGATTTCCCCCTCCGGGAGGGAAGTTCCCCCGGCAGAATCGCTCTGTCGGAGGGCAAAAGTGCTCCTGCCCAAGTTCCGCCTGAGACGGCGGCACTCCGTCCTGAAAGCCCTCTCCTTATTTTTGTAGGTAAAAATGACTCATATACCAGAAGATGGGCACCGGAGGTGGGCCGAGGAGGGCACAACCCACCAGGGCGCGCCTGGGCTCCCTGGCGCGCCCAGGTGGGTTGTGCCCACCTGGTGGGCCCCCTCTGGTAGTTATTTGCTCCAGTAATTCTTAAATATTCCATAAAAAATATTCGTGAAGTTTCAGCTTGTTTGGAGTTGTGCAGAATAGGTGACCTGACGTAGGTTTTCCAGGTCCAGATTTCCAGCTGCCAGAATTCTCCCTCATTGTGTATACCTTGCAAATTATGAGAGAAAAGGCATTAGAATTACTCCAAAAAGCATTATTATGGATAAAAACATTATAAATAACAGTAAGAAAATATGATGCAAAATGGACGTATCAAGCAGCAAATTTCCCTCAAGTGAATGAGCTAAGGTTTATCATTCAGCGGGAGATGTAGGATGACGATCATCTCTCTTAAACAACCCTGCAATCAAATACAAGAAATCTCTTGAGTCCCCAACACACCCAATACAATGGTAAATTGTATAGGTGCACTAGTTCGACGAACAGATGGTGACACAAGTGTAGTATGGATAGTAGATATAGGTTTTTATAATCTAAACAATTGAAAAAGGCAATGTAACAAGTAGAAAACAGCGAGCAAAACGGTATATCGATGCTTAAAAACAAGGCCTAGGGTTCATACTTTCACTAGTGTAATCTCTCAACAATGCTAAAATAATTGAATCATATAACAATTCCTCAACGTGCGACAAAGAATCACTCCAAAGTTTCTATTGAAGAATGTACGATAAACGCGTGTATCAACCTGTGTGCCTAGATTACCCTAATGTCACCATGGACATCCGCAAGTTGATTAACAAAACATATTTCAAGTGACGAAATAGAATACCCCATTGTCACAAGGGGTATCCACATGCAAGACATACATCAACTGATCTAAAATCCAATATTCAATCCAACATAACGAAACCTCAAAGAGCAAGACTCAATTCATCACAGCAAAGATAGAGAGGGAAGAACACGCTATGATCCAACTATATTAACAAAGCTCATGGTACTTCAAGATCATGCCAAATAAAGAACACGGGAGAGAGAGAGAGAGAGAGAGAGAGAGAAAGAGAGGTCGTGGCTATTCTTCCAGGGTGTGGAAGTTCGAGAGCTATGGCTATGTGCCGTGTTGGACCTTTGGGTGTTGCTGATGCAGATCCACAACCAAGAGGGCTCTAGACACACACACGTGGATGCTGATGTTGCACATCTAGGACGGTGTCTTGCTCTTCTATAGCGGCACAACTGTTGAGCCTGGCATCTACAATCTGTGATCCCACCTCACCGTGTGGTATACAACATCCGAGAATCCACGCTCGCCGTAAACACGACATCGAGCACAAGTTTAGCAGTAGTCTGAGCAGCAGCGAGTCCTACTATTTCAGGTACAGGGTGTGCATGTAGCACCACGACTAGTCGAGCTAAATGGAATCATAGTGGACCAACAACATACTCTACACTAGGCACCGAGAAGATCGGCAACATGTGTATTGGTATTGCATCCTGGAGTAGCATGCATATTTAGACGTGAGGCCCTATGTATATTAATTACTAGTAGTTGAATTAAAATTCTTAATTTTAGTGTGTGTAATGTGAGTTACATGTGGAAATCTAGCTGTGATAATGCCCTTATTAAGATATGAACATTTCTTGTTATGTGAGATACAATGGTCAGATTTGACTAGTGTTTATCAGTTCGTCATCTTAAGGAAACCATAAGACACCCAAAACTTACTATATATATAACATGTCATTGCTCATACCACGGGCCTAGCCCACAGAGAGGGGAATTTAACGACCGGATTTGATATTTGATAATATGCAAGATATATTCGCTTTTTGACATCAAGATGTCATTACTGATCGCTGATATATTTGCGCTTTTCGTGTGGTACGTAATAATCAACAATGCTTTTTCTGACTCAGGAAGATCAGAGGCTGGAGCACATTCCAATAGTGATTACTTGCATTGATGTCATCACTGAAAATTTATGGAGTGAGTAAACACATAACCAAATATTGCATAAGTTTGATATTCATTATATACGCATTCAAATTCAAATCTATTATTTGTATGTATGTGCTTACATGGGGGAGCTTAGGAACGTATCATTAAGCCTATGTGGATTTCTGATGTGCCTCATATATTGAGTTATATTCAATGACCTAGAGGGGAAAAAACAAATATGCATGGAATTCAATGTAGCACCCCCACTCATCTACAATATTGATTGGGTTTATCTATTCTCTATTAAAGATGATAAGTTATTACCATGTATGGTACATTTTTCTTGTCATCAATTGTATCAGGTCCATTGTAACCGGTATAAGATATTACTTATGCATGTGAAGTCAGTATAATTCTTGGGTATATTTGTTTCACTTTAAATAAATGATTTTGTTCTCTATCATATGGATATCATTAGTTATCCAAAAATGAATATGTAAACAATTCCATTCAACATTTAGTCATCCTACATATTGTTATACAAACCATCCTACTTGAAAGTTTAGAAACATAGAGAAGTTGTGTGGCTGGTGTCACGGTCATTATTTTTATGGCGTCCTTAAGGCGTCGCCTAGGCGACGCTTAGGCGTCAGAGCACACCCAGATCACAAGGCATTAGCCTTGCCTTAGAAACATGCTTAAGGCGTCTGCCTTAGGTCATTGGGCGTTCAAGTCATCCACCTAGGCGCCAATCTGCCCGCCTTAGGCACATCTGGATGCCTCATGGCAGGGTAGGGGCTTCAGGCGGCAGAGTCCTTTGCGGGAACCGGAGGCTCTCGTGCGCCAACAATTATGAGCAGGGGGGATCAGAGAGAATAAACCAGCTTTCCCATACCTGGACATTTGGTGGCGACTGGAGGTGCAGATCCAATCCGCCCTCACCTCCTCTCTCGCAGATTTCCCCTCCTCTCAGGCTGATCCTCCCGCTCCTCTGCAGTAGATCTTGTCCCCCTCCTCTCGAGCACATCCTCCTCGACTCCTCCTCTCCATGACACCATTGGTTGTACCTCCTCCCCCTACCAAAGTCTACTCTATTCTACTACTTAGAACCCTCTAAGGTGTCGCCTTGACTTATGCCTTAGTTCTTAGGCAGTGAGCCACCCCCTTCAGTGCATTTCCTCGCCTTACTGCCTTAAAACATTGTTAATGGTCATTGAAACACCCCATGCTCATGTCATGGATAATTCCCATGTTAATCACCTTGTTGAAGTGAGGCTCCTAAACTATATCAATATTCAAGTATTGTGGTTATTACGAATTCCAGAACTATTGCAGTTAGGCATGACTTAACACATGCTGAACATTTATCAAATGCACATTGATCATTTTTTATATGCACGGTAAACATTTTCTAGAACACATTTAACATTATTCATAAATGCCATCAACCAACCATTTTTCAAACCTGCAAACATAGTTAAGTGTTAGATTTTTCGTTATGACAGTCACTAACATTTTATTAATGGTTTGATATTTTTCTTAAATTACACAAACATTTTTTTTTACATTTGAAAACAATTTTATGAATGTCATGAACATATTTTCGAAACGTGAATGTTATTATTAAAATGTCCCAAACATTTTTTTTTGAATGAGTCAAAAGTTTTTTTTTGGAAATTATGAGAATTTTTTTACATTGTACAAAGAGTTCTAAAAGTTTCATGAACATATTGTGAGAGGCATCAACATTCTGCAGAAATGTCAGGAACGTTTTCTTAATGGCACGAAACATATTTTATACGCGCGGTGAACAAATTTTGACACACATTTAACATTTTCATCAATTCAATCAACATATTTTCGAACATGCAAACATGGTTAAGAGTTAGAAAATTTTCTATGAAAGTCATTAACTAACTTTTTCAAATGGTAGCATACTTACTCTTAAATTACATGATATTTTTAAACGCCATTAATATTTTTTGAGTGGTGTAAACATTTTATTTAAATGGCACAAACATTTTTTGAATGGGACGATACATTGTTTTAAAATTATGGGAACACGGTATTTATATTGTACAAATAGTTATAAAAAGGCTTATTTGAAAGTTTAGAAACATATTGTTATACAAACCACCCTATTTGAAAGTTTAGAAACATAGAGAAGTTGTGTGGCTGGTGTCATGTCCATTGTATTTAAGGCGTCACCTAGGCGACATTTAGGCGTCAGGTCACACCCAGTTCACAATGCACGGCCTTGCCTTAGACACATGCTTCAGGCTAACGCTTTAGGTCATTATGCATTCAAGTCGGTTGCCTAGGCGCCAATCTGCCCGCCTTAGGCAAATCTGGACACCTTAGGCAGGGGCAGAGGCTTCAGGCGAGAAACAGAGTCTTGGGCGGGAACCAGAGGCTCACGCGAGCCAACTGTTATGAGCAGGGGAGATTAGAGAGATCGAACCCGTTTTGCCCCACCTGGACCTTTGGTGGCGCCTGCACCTGCAGATCCAATCCACGCACACATCCTCTCTCGCAGCTTCTCCACCTCCTCTCAGCCGGATCCTCCCCTCCTCTTCAGCAGATCCTCTTTCCCCTCCTCTCCCGAAGCTTCTACCGTTATATTGCAGATCCTTCTCGATTCCTTCTCCATTATAGTATTTGTTTTACCTCCTCCGCCTAACAAATTCTACTCTATTCTTAGAACCCTCTAAGCGCCCGCCTAGCCTTATAACTTAGCGCTTAGGCGGTGAGGCGCCCCCGGCGCCTTGTCTCACCTTATTGCCTTAAAACATTGGTCATGGCCATTGAAACTTTCCATGTTCTTGTCATGGATGATTCCCATGTCGATCGCCTTGTTGTAGTGAGGATCCTAAGTTATATCAATACTCCAGTATTATATTTAGGCATGACTTAATACATGCTGAACATTTGTCAAATGCGCATTGATCATTTTTTATACGCACGATGAACATTTTTTAAGCACATTTAACCGTATTCATAAATGCCATCAACATTTTTTCAAATGTGAATACATAGGTAGGTGTTAGAATTTTTGTTATGAAAGTCACTAACCTTTTTTCAAATGTTACGATTTTTCTCTTAAATTACACATAATTTTTTTTACAGTTTAAAACAATTTTCTGAATTTCATGAACATGTTTTCAAAACTCGTAAATTTTTATTTAATGTCACTAACATTTTTTTGAATGAGTCGAAGTTTTTTTGTTAGGAGAAATACTTTCTTTACATTATACACGAAATTATAAAAGTGTCATAAACATATTTTGAAAGGCATGAACATTTTGCAAAAATGTCGGTAACATTTTCGTAATGGCACGAAATATTTTTTATATGCGCGGTGAACATTTTTTAACACACATTTTCAAAAATGTAATAAACATATTTTTGAAACATGCAAACATAGTTAAGAGTTAGAACGTTTTCTATGAAAGTCATTAACTATTATTTCTCAATGATACCATACTTTTTCCTAAATTACACTATTTTTTAAATGTTATGAACATTTTTTGAAAGGCTTATGCATTTTATTTACATGGCACAAACAGGTTACAAGGTGTCGGCCTTGACTTAGACAAATGCTTAAGGCATCCGCCTTAGGTCATTGGGCGTTCAAGTCGTCCGCCTAGGCACCAATCTGCCCCCCTTGGACAAATCTAGACGCCTCAGGCGGGGGTAGGGGCTTCAGGCGGGAAACATAGTCCTAGGCAGGAACCAGAGGCTCTCGCGCGCCAACAGTTATGAGCAGGGGGAATCAGAGAGATCGAACAAGTTTTCCCCCACCTGGACCGTTCGTGGCTGGAGCTGCAGATCCAATCGGCCCCCACCTATACTCTCTCGCAGCTTCTCCCCCTCCGCTCCAGCAGATCCTCATGCCCCTCCTCTCCTGAAGCATCTCCCCACCACTCGAGCAGATCCTCCTCTACTCCTCCTCTCCAGGACAGCATTGGTTTATCTTCTCACCCTACCAAATTCTACTCTATTCTGCTACTTAGAACCCTCAATAGTACTTAGGCAGTGAGGCGCCCCCTCGGTGCCTTGCCTCGCCTTGGCGCCTTAAAACATTGATCATGGCCATTGAAACTCCCCATGTTCTTATCATGGATGATTCCTATGTTGATCGCCTTGTTGCAGTGAGGGTCCTAAACTATATCAATATTCGAGTGTTGTCGTTATTATGAATTTCCAAAACTATTGCATAGTTAGGCATGACTAAATACATGTTGCACATCTGTCAGTTCACATTGATCATTTTTTATACACACGGTGAACATTTTTTAGAACTCACATAACATTATTAATAAATGCCATCAACATTTTTTCAAACATCAAAACAATTAAGTGTTAGAATTTTTGTTATGAAAGTCACTAACATTTTTTAATGGTATGATTTTTTTTTCTGAAATAACACAAATATTTTTTTTACATTTCAACTCTACTTTATGAATATCATGAACATATTTTTGAAACGCCAATTTTTTTTAAAAAGATATCACAAACATAATCTCCGGCGCCGGCACCGGCTCACCGCCGAGAACGTAGAGGAGGGGGTGGGAGGGGTACACGTTCAGACAGGCACGGGGACACGTTTCACCTGATGCATTGCAAAGTGGGGCTCGTAACTAGATGCACTGCCAAGTGGGACCCACATGTCTTAAACATAACCTCACTCCCGTTGATGACCAGTTTAATCGCCCGAGTGGGCCTTGGCTATTCGAGGTTCCTAGTCTTCCTCCCTTTGCTCTTTCCTTGCAGTTGCCATCCAGCCAGCTTGTGTTCTGAATTAATGATGCTACCTGCGTTCGTTGCCATCTGATTGCAAGTGCACTTTCAAATAGCTTGTGTTCAAATTTCAGTTGGGTTGAAAGTTCTGAACCTACCATGCTAAGTTAAATTAGCATCTGAGCCAAAACCCAGAATAGTGAGTAATCATGAACGAAACTAGCAGTTGGTTATGATCACTATCAAGTTTGCAGCTTAACTTCTTCTTTGAGGTACTTTGTTGCACGCGATGCTGGATGGCTTTCCTGCAACTTATATTTTTGTTTGGCTTTCATCTTCATTAAGAATCCTAATTAACCCATTCCCCGCAAAAATTTTAAATCCTATCCTAACCCGTTGTTCCACTAGAGGTTCTCTAAAGGTGCTCAACTCATCTTCGTTTGGTGGCTGGAAATCCACAGCAAGATACACAGCAAGATGCTGTCACAAGGCACACCTTATGCCGCTTACATGGTGTTCAAGTTGGCAGATGAGACCTACGGGCTGGACTCGCCAGCCGATGCATCTGTGAGCGTTGGAGGCACAGATATTGCGCGCAAGGTCTGCATCCAACCTAACCCGCAAAGATGCTATGCAGAGGACGTAGTGCTCCCTCGTGAAAGGGCTGATGGTTGGATGGAGCTGGAACTAGGTGAGTTTGTCTACGAGGGGGAAGAAGATGGCGACGTGTCCTTCAGCCTAGTGGAGATGAAACGTTTGGATGGGAAGAACGGTCTCTTCATGCAGGGCATCGAGATAAGGCGTAAGAATCAAATCCATCTATTCTAATTCTAACCAGCGGGGTGACCTGCGCATTTGCGCGGCTAGATATGTTATAATTTTCTATATTTTTGTAATTATTATACTTGGTGATGTTTTTAGGTAATACGTGTTTTAAAACGCCGATGTATCATTTGGTGTCAGACATCTAATTTTGCTAATACATTTTGTCGAAATACAAAACGCAACATCTTATCTGGTATTTCTTTTCTTGTAGTTATTTTGCAGCCCAAAAATTGTAGCTGGTTTTATATACTACAATATTAGCATTTGACATATCAATGAAAAATGAAATAAAACATCAAGCATGCATGTCTCAAGAAACCTTGTTTGAGACTTTGGTTAATGTCCCACTTAGTAATGGTTACACAAATTCCATGTTAGTGCTACCGCCACTGTCAGTTCCCCTCACCTCCGGATGTCTTCCAATGTTAATGAGGATGGGAAAGGGTTGATTTGGGATTGACCACCCTGTATTGGTGTCTAGCTTGCTGTAGCGAGGTGATTGCACAATTTGCAGCGTTGAATAAGTTCTCTCATCATGTTCTTGTTCTAACAATTCTTATGGTAGTCGGTGGAGCGAGTGTGGAGGTGGAGCTTACTTAGGGCCAGATCTTGGGTCCCATTTTTGTCTATGTTTCGTCTAGGTGACCTTGGATAGCGTCATTCGGTGGAGTGGACGACGACGGTTCCTGTTTTGTTGTTTTGACTTTTATCCAATTTGCAATGTATGGCCCATTTTGGCTTCATCTAGAATGTAGTGAGGTTAGGCGTCCCTAGTTATATCTGACCGAATTTGGGATGCTTGTCTAGCCCCTTCTGTCATCGTCTTCTCTGGAATGACGACTTGGTCTTTAGTTTGCTATCAGTAGCTTCTTCTGGCTTCGACCGGTGACTTTCCAGCCGTTGTGACAACAATGCACCACATGTTCCGAGGATGTTCGGGCGATCCAGATTGCTCATGGCGGGCCACCAGCAAGTGCATGAGGATGCGCAGTAGTCCCTATGTCACTCCTATCAATCTACAAATGCTTATCAATCTACTTTCCTACTATTGGAAACACACGGATATACATATAACATCCAAGATATTTATCGTCAAGGCTTAAATTTTTTGTTCCGCATTTCAAGTTTAGGTTAAATATGTCCGTATGCCAAATTCATATAACTATTATTTTTTCAAACTATAAATCTCTTTTATCTTGCTGTGTAAACCTTGCTCAAGTATCTCTTGCTATAATTAAGATTATTTTAAATGGTAAATATCCTGCTATGGGTTATTTTTCTTTTGTTTGCCGACTCCGTGGTGCTGACTGTTTTTCTCCATGTAACATGTTTTGATACTAAATGTTTATGCTAAACTGAACACTAAATGATCAATCAGTATATAGAGTATTAAACATGCCCTAGTACAATTTATATGTACGTAACATGCATGTGTCCTTGGAAGTGATGATTTCATACATGATTTGTATGCACGTTAGCACGTGTCTGAGTGATAGACTCCTAGGCATGCTTTTATTTTTAATTAGTTAAATCTCATGCATAAATCAAACAACTATTTTTTTCATTACCTAAGATGTACTTCCTAGCATAAGTTAATATCAATTTTTCACCTGGAATTACAATGAAGCAATAAAAAAAATATTGGTATGAAGCATTGCTGATGTCACTACTGAGGTCATCACCTGAATAGATCCCTTTTACGTATTGGATTGGTACTCCACATCTAGCCACATGCTAACATAAGTACCTAGAGCCATATCTTTACATTTAGTATCAGTTTGTCACATGAAATTAGAGCCATGGAATGACAAAAAAAGATTTGATACACGCATTCACTTTCATTTTTGTAATGCATGGCCTGCGCTCTATGGTTTTTTAAAGAGGTAAATACACTCAGAGTTTTAGAACTTGCACGTGACGGTCAGTTTGTTGCATAAACTTGTAAAATACGTGATTCTAGTCATCGAACTTGCATAGACGTACAAATACGGTCACATATCCCATACACGGTCATCTCTCATGCTTGGCTGCCCACTGTGGCGCTCGGTGCGACATTTTTTTTGCACGAAACCCCCTCGTATTTGCCAAAAAATTAACAACTGGTGAGTCGCACCTGTCAGCATAGAGCAAAATTTATAACAAGAAAAAGTGTGTGGCCAGGTCTCGAGATCCCACGCCCTAGGTTAGCACACAGGCCAGCCAAGCCACTCGAACAAAAGCCTGTAGATGGTATTATAGGATAACTCTGCTTTACTGCACTATAACAAAGGAGCTCGTGTAGCAGAAATGGTCTCCAGTTTGTGCGGCCTATTTTACATATGTTCATTTTTTTATAAATTAATAGATACTTTAAAAATATTTATAATTGTAAAAAAGTTTGTTTTTAAGATTTGTAGAATATTTTTTTAAATATTCATAATTAAAGAATGTTTGTATAGTTGCAGCTGTTCATTTTTTAGAAATTTGTGGAGCAGAAACTTTGTTCATGTATTATTTTAAAATAATAT
>NC_057814.1:33044723-33137743 GCF_018294505.1 Triticum aestivum
ATGAGAACCTGTAAAAGTAAACTCATGAAGGGAAAAAGAGTATAATATGATTCTTTGAATAGGAAGAATTTAGGAAGATACTCCCCCTGATTCTTGCAAATTCTGAAGCCGTCACATACCAATTCCATGAACATATTTCTAGATGTAGGAGTCGGTACAGACTTGGTGAACAAATCAGTCACATGATTTGACTTGCAAGGTAAGCAATATAGCGATATTGCTTATTACGTAGCCTATTTGCATCCCGACAACACAAGCAACACTATCTTTGAGATAATGGTTGGTCGATGTAGCCACGAGGTCTGTTGTGAAGACCTTCATGGGATGGCTACCACACCTAGCTAGAACACAAAAGCTTGTCTATGATCTAGCATAGTAGGGATCTGATCGATGTATCCAATGATATTGGTGTCTAGACTTTTCTTAAACTAAAAGACTAGGACAAAATGTTTGATGCCTTGGAGATATCGGAAGACATTCTTGACTCCCAACCAATTGTGTTTGGTTGGTCCAATGGCACAAGAATATGGAACTCCGTGTCCCAATATCTCATTCCCATCAACTCTTGGTTTTAATGGATCGTTCTCTACGTCTAGAGAATGAAGCCATGTGAGTTATGGATGTATAAGATTTGTCCACAATGAATTTCTCCAATATATTTTGGATATACACAACATAGTGTACCATAATGTATGAGTGAAGGTGCTCGGGGTTTTACCCAATCCCTCGTCTCAAACCCCATCATTAGGATGATCATGTGCTTCGTCATTACAGGAGACTATATTCAAATTGGTTTCAACTTTGGCATGTTCATAAGCAGGCTATGCAAACGTACGCTAAGTGTTCATGCTTGCTTGTGTACTATTAATGCTCTCAGTTCTTAGTGAGAATTATTGTGATGCTTAGGAGGTGTTTGGTCGGACTTTTAGCTATGTAATTTTCTGCTTAGAAGTCACCATCCAACTAAAAAGATGTCTACATGTGCTTTCACCACGGGGAAACCAACATCTCCTCTTTATCGAGCTCATTATGGAGAAGGCCACCATATCCTCTGCGTCGACTTCACCTCGAGGAAGTTCCGCCTCATCCTCTATGCTGAGTGTTTTTTTTTGAACCGTGCTATCCTCCCTTTTCATTACATGAAGAACAGAAATACAAAGTGCAGACAACAAGAGACGCAGAAGAAGGGATGGAAGCTCTACGCCGTGTAGACCATGAGGAAGGGCAGCACTAGCCAGTCTAGGGTTTGAGTCAATAACATGGAGGAAGGACTCGTGAGTGAAATGTGATAGCAAGGGTATCAAATGGTAGACGAGTGTTCTTTCTTTCCAACCATTTTGAATCTTGATGATGGGATTTGTTTTAAGGGGATTACTTTATCAATTTCTTAGTATGGAATGTTAAAAAAAATAGTCATTTGAATGAAATTATGATTGCTTGGAAAGATTTAATTTCCATGATTTGGCAGATTTTTCTAGCTCTTTTGGAAGTTTTCCGAACATTGTTTCAAAACATTCTCAAATTAGAGGCGAGTTAACATAACTATCTATAATATAAATCTTGTTTTTTTCTACAAGCCTACATTTTTATTGATGTCATTTGAGCAAGTAAACCCCATATGCATTTAACGGCAATGTTAAAGGTCTATTCGACCTACTTGTATACTAGTTTTTTTAGAAGGGGTATACAAGGTTTATTTATGAAAGATATTTGATATTTTTTTTTTGAATCCTAAATGATGGCTGTGATCCATGTGATGCAAGTTTTAACTTGATGAGACGTAGCTTGCTGAAAGGGGGACACGTCGCACACTTAAGCATGTGCGCAGAGGCCTCATGTTGCATGCTCTACATAGTAAGTAGTAACAAATAATGATTATCTTAAACCAAGGAAAAGAAGATGCTAGCATGCACATGGTGATACAGCGTAATGTGCTGTCAAAAGATCACATAATCTTCCTCAAGTCAACTACGTGATCTCAGTACACGTACGTACATGATGCTACGAGCTTAGCTTGTTGGCAGGCATGATGCATGCTCCATAGCTAGCCTCATCCATGCTGCTAGAGGATTGCACAATCTTTGATCTCCAAGTCAACCGGAGTACTACTATACCGTGGAGTGGAATGGCTACCTTCCAAGATCAGATCAGCATGCACCTTGAGCTGATGGGCATGCATGTTGTGGGCGATTGATCTACCAATCCATCCTATAAAAAGTGAGCATCGATCCGGCCTGATTTGCTCATCATCCACTCGACTCCAACAGGCTTCCTTGCTCTTCTGGTACAGTAATCAGTAGCGGAATATTAGATACTCATACCAACTCTGAGACAAATACGAAGGTCCTATCGAACAAATCTTGTACGTGTCATATGTGACCCATTTCCCTCACGATATTTGTCGAGCTCAAGGCGAGGTTATCATCCTTGTTGTTGGCCAAAATCACCTTATTAACAGTTATTATGCCGATCGGGCTAATATGACAACTATGCAAGGGTTGCTCTTATAAAGGGTAGGCTTAGTTAACATGTGATTTACAAATCTCTTATCATCAGCAAAACAATTGGGTAGCTACACAAGATTCTATGAAAGGGCCGCTCGCCTCTGTGGCTTCCTAATCTAACCGCGCAACGTGGGACGAGCACTAGCTCACCAGCGTACGTCTTGTTCTGCTGATATTTTTTCTTTCAATACTTTTATTTATACTTTTGAAATGGAAAAATATTTTACTTAAATTGAAGAAACAATGATCACGCAGTGTGAAAACTGTTGATGCAACTTTAAAAATATTGATAGCATATAAAAAAATGTTTACACATTTTGAAATATGATCATGATTTTTAAAAAATGCTAGGGTCATTTATAAAAAAATGTTTATTACCATTCAGGAAAAACTTTGAGAGATTAAAAAAATGTTAAAGCATTTTAAAAATATGTTCTGACTTTTCTAAAAAATGTTTATACATTGTAAAAAAATGTTTACGTAAATTTTTGAAAGCGTTTGATACCATTCAAAGAATGATCGTGCCATTTAAAAAAAGTTCACACATTACAAACATATGTTCATCATTTTCTAAGAAACCTTAATACAATGTAAAAAAATCATGTACTCTTTTAGAAAAATTGCATAGGTAAAGAAAATGTTCAACATGTGTTTGAAAAAGTTTAACATGTATTGAAAAGGTTGTTGTATTTGAAAAATGTTAAAATGCATAGAAAAAATTAATGTGTAGTTGAAAAATGTTTAAAACATATCAAAAATTAAGGTTGCACAAACTTGTATTTGAAAAACAATACAGAAATGGTTCAACATGTATCAAAAAATATATTTCAGATGTATACTAAGCATGTATAACGGATGAAGATATATTTCACGTGTATACTAAAAAAAGAAAAAAAAGACCATTAAGAACACACAGAAAACAAAAAAACAGCATAAAAGGTTATAAAACTGGTCTATATAACCTTCTCAAAACTGTTTTAATCGGCTGGAGCACTAATACAAGTATGCCCCAGTGCCACCAGATGGGAGGCAGCACTACGTCTCACAATAAGCTAGACATAGCCCCCTCAACGAGGACGTACTCGCCCAACCCACCCCGGTTTGGAGACTGCATCCCCTTCCCGGTGCCTGCTTGTTGAGGTTTTCTTTGTTGTTGTTTTACATGAAGCATGAACAGACCAAAAACAAGCTAGAATATTATGATCAGGGGCACCTAATGCGCTAAAACAAATTGAGTCACCCTAGTTATGTTATTCTTTTGTGGAACAGAAATTTTGTCATATTTGTAAAGTGATGGTAAATGAGTCCTCCGACAGCCTAATGTTTTTATCATCACCTAGCATCCATCTAGAACAAAACTTAACTGCTTAATTTAGCAGCCCACATGGCACTTTTCCGGAAGTTTAGGCCCCCTACGGTGTCACTACAGAAAATGTTAGGGGGAAGAAGCATGGTACTTGGTGTCTACAAAGCTCCTCCAAATACTGCCTCCCCCTGTCATATAATCCCTCTGTTCATAAATACAAGACATTTTAGAGACTTGACAGATTATCTTTTAGCCCAAGACCCTAGGAGGCACACATTGAGGTCATGTAAATTGGGTATTTCCAGTCCTCCAAATTCTTGCTTCATACTATACACTAATTGTTTTTTTTCGAGAGTACCATATACACTAATTGTCAAACTTGTCTTCAAAGGAGAGTTGCCCTGCCACTGTCTTCAGCTTCCAAAAATGCCTGCCATGCCACACAGTTTCAATGGAGACTTAGGTGATACCCGAGCCGAGATCATCTATCACTTCTCAGCTCAACGTATGAAGAGTAACTACTATATATGCAGGCCGGTCGAAAGGTCAACCTGTAGGTTCGACCCCTCTGCATTTCTAGACAGAAAGAAACATTTCCGTAGTTTGTAGGTGCAGATTGAGTTTGGTTGACGATCCTGAACAGCCTGGGAGAGTATATCTCTACTTCTAATAGAGCAGTTGGTAGCCTCGTACTCTGGTTTTATTTTTGTCCCGTTTTATTTCCTCCCACCTCCCACCACCCCTGTACCACTGGTTTTTATCTATCTACAAATCTTCCCTCCCATTGGTTTAAGCCGGTTATCAATCTTTGGAAATGCAATAAAAGTCACATCTCTACTTTTAATGAAGTAGTTGGTAGCCTGGTACTCTGGTTTTATTTTCGTCCGGTTTTATTTGCTCCCACCTCCCACCACCCCCGTACCACTGGTTTTTATCTATCTACAAATCTCCCCTCCCACTGGTTCAAGCCGGTTATCAATCTTTGGAAATGCAATAAAAGTCACAAGGGGATAAATAACATCACGATCGGCAGTCAATCTCAAACCTACCAAGAGATTTGGTAACAGAATAAATTCAAATGAAAGGGTGGGGGACGTTCGTATACATAAGGGTGGTAATCTCTACTCCCGCTGTTTTTTTTTCTCTTTTCACGACTCCTGCAAGCATGTCCCAAATCACATCGTTCCATATATGGACTAACTGAGAATCTGGGATTTTTTTCCATCAATCGCACTGCCGTTCCATGCCCCTCCATCAACAACCGATCAATCTTCCACATCGGAAAATAAAACAATCTTCCAAACCACTTCATTCCATATATGGACTAACTCGGAATCTGGGATTCCATCAATCGCGCTTCCTTCTTGCCCCTCCATCAACAGGCGATCAATCTCTTCGTTTTCTTGACGCTCGTGTCCGCGTGCTTGTTAAACCACCGCCCACTTTGCAGCTCCAGCGCCAGCGCCAGCCTGGGACATCTCTCTATCCAGGCCGGCATACCGGGACGCTGCAGGGCCGCCTCACCTCAAGAAGGGGCGAGGAGTCCATCCCTGGGCACTCACTGTGGCACGAAGAGTCCCTCACCGTTATCCTCTTCGACCGGCATCACAACGATGGGTTAGCCTGTGCACACTACAAACCGAGGGTGCAGATGTGCCACGCACAAGACACAGGGAGACAAGGGCAGGAGCGGCAACAGGCAGCGCTGGAGCACGCAGCAAGGTACGCATGGAAAACGGCCACAAATGATGTATCATGTATCTTGGTGTCCATTGTTCTTACCGTTGTTTCGTACTCAAATTTCACCGTAGCACGTTGCTCATCTGGTTCAAAGGAAACGAGTCTGATTAGGAGAGTAGACTTTTAGATCCCGGGTGCCTAGACACCCGGTTATCTGGACCGTTCGTGCATCTCTGGTGCGTTGAGATGTGTGCCAAGCTGCTAAACGAATCAATATAATACCAGATCTATTCTTGATTAGGCGCAAGATGTTACGACAGCAGCCAAATAAACTATGTCTAGTACAGCATAGCTGCTACACACCTGACAAGATTGATACGACATGTCTGCCATGTCTGCCTGGCATAGTATTCTGAGGGACTAGACGTGTCGGCCATTCTTTCAATCCACCCATTCTCAACTCCCCCTGCCCCTGCCCTTCTGGTTCACCTTGCATCTTGCGCTTGCATCTTCCCCATCCTGCGCCGCACAGTAGTGATCCCCATTCTCAACTCCCCCTGCGCTTCTGGTTCACCTTCCATCTTCCCCGGCGGATTACATTTCAATCTATGGACTCCCATGTCCAGGATGCGGAACGGTATGTCCGCGAGGCAGGCGACACGCCACGCACTGCAATTGAAGCGGAAGGATATCAGGTCGCGGCTCACGGGATTGATTTTCTGGCATCTATAGCCGCCGGCCTGGATCTGCAATCAACAGCCAGGTTAGTTCGTCGCCCTTGTACTGATACATCGAGTTTTCTGAGATCGGAAACTTAAACGGACCCTGCTATACAGATCGGAAGTGGTGGATGGTGGTTCTTTTGTTACGATTTCGGGCGATGTTCATACATCAGACGCAGCGGCGACCCGGCATGACGGGACGAACTCTTGTCAATACCCACCAGCTTGTGGATGGAAATGGAGGTAATTCATGAGTTCAGTTGTATCTAATTTCAGAAGTTGATTCTCGCTTTATGAGAACAACATTCACAAAGTCCTCATGATAAAAATGCCGGATTGCAGTTTTGTGTCTGGATTATTTAGCATTCAGACACATGGTGTAGTAAATGTGTTCTGAATGGACAAGAGGACACATGATTTTCTTGTTTCTAAACAATATTCAGAAGCGAAGCAAGACTATGTTAAACTTGAGAAATATGCTGTAGTAGGCATTTCAGTGAATCCTTGCAACCAATTCCTTGTGTTTGGAAAACGATGCCTGAGGTTTGCTTGCTTCAATACCATTTCTCCTGATTTGATCTACTCAGACTTCAAATTATAGCAGTGCAAATGGTTTAGTCATAGTGTCTTATTTACATTCTCAGTAATTTTGAGTTATTTAGTGTCAGTTTTGGGTGAATGCTTTCAGAAGAAGAAACCGGTTTCATGCGCTAAAAATAGATAGTAACAAGAACATTAATAATCGTGTTTCCATGGCTAATATACAGGCTGCATTATGAAAAATGTGAATTGAAGTGATGCCACACGTATTGACTAGTTTGGTGGTGATACATACAGGACTAAAACGGGTGACAGGATCACAGCAAGGGAAATGCCAAGCAAGTTCACATCTATTGAAAGATGTCTGCTAAACTCTGAAGGTAAACATGCTCGTGATACATTTGCTCCTATTGTGGGGTCATCATTCGATTCCTGTCAGGAAGCGTATGAGCAGTACAATTTGTTTGCTTGGGAGAATGGTTTTGGTATTCGACACGGCATGTCTAGATGGGGAGATGGACGATACCAGCTAATGCATGAAATTGTGTGTCAATGCCAGGTTACTTTTTACACCGTCACTGTAATGATTTTTTGTCAACGTTTTGTTATATATGTTTCATCTCTCACAATAATTCCATCAAATGCAAAAATGTAGGGCAAACCAGAGAAGGAGAATTCTGTATCATGTAAAACTCAATGCAAGGCAAGGATGAGGCTTCTTCGTACAGAAGACCATGGTTGGTACGTTAGCATCTTCAGTAATGAGCATAACCATCATCTATCTGGAAACCGAGAGGAGACAAGGGAATGGCATTCACACAGTGAGATCAACCCCGTACTTATGAACTTCATCAAGGATTTGAGAGAGAACAATATCAGTCTCAGCAAGGTGCACATCATACTAAATGCAACGCATGGTGATCAGGCTGTTGCACCGTTCCGTAAGCAATCTTTAAGGTATCTATGCTTTCGGATTGCTCAGGATTCGATATCTGACAACATGGAAAAAGCTGTAAAATTGCTAGATGAAATGAAGTGTGTGGATCCTAGCCTGTCAGTATGTGTAGAAATCGATCATGAGGGTTCCCCTAATTTCATCTTATGGTGTACTGGGAAGAATAAACAGGATTATGTGTACTTTTGTGATGTGGTCACTTTCGACACAACATACAGAACCAATCTTTATAATATGCCGTTTGGTATTTTTGTTGGCGTGAACAATCACTACCAGTCAACCATTTTTGGAGGTGTGCGCATGCGCGAGGAAACAGTAGCTGGATTCGAGTGGGCTTTCAGAAATTTTGTTGAAGTTATGAATCGGAAAAATCCGGTCACCATCCTAACAGGTCGATGCCGCATGGATATTACCATAATGTTGTATTTCATCTTAATATGTTTGCTGTGAAATTCATTGGATCTATTGACTTGACTGATTATATATGCATGTGCAGATCTGTGTAGAGCGATGGAAGGGGCAATAAGAAATGTACTTCCAAATACAAGACACCGTTGGTGTAAATGGCATGTCATGAAGTGTGCTAAAGAACATCTCGGAGGTGTCTACAGCAAGAAGAGTTTATTCAAAGAAGAATTCCACAAACTCATAAATGAGATCCTTTGCGTTTCCGAGTTTGAGGAAAAATGGGCCAAACTCCTGGATAAGCATGATCTGATTCAAAATAAGTACCTGAACAATTTGTACTAGAATCGCGAGAAGTTGGCTAAACCTTATTTTTCAGATGTTTTCTGTGCTGGCATGATGAGCACTCAACGAAGTGAAAGCTCTAACCACCTCTTGAAGCAGTACATTCCTAGATCATCGCCTATGCACTTGTTTGTGAAGCAGTACAATAACCTACTAAGGTCAAGAAGGTCGGCTGAAGGAAAGGAACAACACAACACCAATGCGGTATGATAAGATAACGATGATCACTATGTGCTAAATAGTTGCTTCTTTACTGCATTTGTTCATTAATATGACTGACTCATTGTGTTTTGAAATATATGATGACAGAAAAGAAGGAAGTACAATATGGGACACCCTCTAGAGGTGCACGCCGGAGATGTTTATACGAGTGCAGTGTACAATAAATTTGAAGATGAGTTTTATAAGTCAATGTCTCTGCGTGTTTCCGATCGCATCGGTGACAATGAATTTGCGGTCACACGTGCGTGTAGGAGATATGCCCTAGAGGCAATAATAAATGTTATTGATTATCTCCCTGTTCATAATTATGTTTATGTTCCATGCTATAACTGTTGTGGTTCCCGAGCCCGTATATCCATAAAGGCTCTGGGGAGAACCCATATGCACGTGTGGAATAATAAATGGTAAAATGTATTCCTAGTCATGCCTCTAAGACTAGCTCAAGTGTTGCATGATGATTATGTTTTCCCAATCATGGGCATGTCTATGCCAAGCAACTTTGAGGGCACAATGTCAGGAAGGACATTTGTGTTGAATCGACCTGAATTGATGTTATGCCATGAGATACATTCGTCACAAGTTAATGGTTTATAACACAGAGATAGTTAATGTTTGCATAATTCCTTAGACCATGAGAGTATCGAGTTTCTTCATGCTTGCTTCATGAACTTTGGGGTTTGTTAAACGTCATCCGTAACTGGATGGCTATTACGGCGGCTTACGGGTTCATGGGAAAGTATGTTAAGTAACTTGATAGCTTGAGATTGGGATTTGCTCCTCCGACGATGGAGAGATATACTCGGTCCCACTCGGTGTTACGGTGTCCATCATCGTCTGGCCAGACACTTTGTGATTTGATCATGGGGATGCCGGAACACGAAACGAGAAAAGAGAACAAAACCGGTAACGAGGTAACTTGCATAGTGGACAAAGTGTTGGCCCACGGGGATGCAATAAATCTCACCTCAGGTGTTTGTGATATATCGTGAAGCAACAGGAATAGCTCACCTCAACTGGAGGTTCACTCGAATATTCATTCGTGTGGGTATAGGGGTCAATATGGGTGTCCACGGCTCCGATGTTGATCATTGATCGGAAGGGGTTCCTGGTCATGTCTATACTTTACCGAACCTATAGGGTCACACGCTTAAGGGTCATCTATCTGCTGAATACTAGACAGGGAGTCTGAGAGAAAATCACCGAAAAAGTTTCGGACACCGAAAGGTTTCGGACAGCGGAATCGTACCGCAGAGAGAGGTCACCGGATGAGTTTCGGTGAAACCAAAAAAGTTGTTTCGGGGTATGCCATTAAGTCAAAATGGTTTCAGCACATGCCTGATAATTCTTGGAGGGTGCCAGAATCATTTTGGAAACTTTTTGGAATTTTCAGAAATAAAAACCGAAAATGTTTCGGAGCTGCCGATACCGCTTTGGCTGTTTTTCGCAGATGAAATTCACTTATCTGAAATTGTTTCAGAACGAATCCAAAATCATTTTAGTGGGTACTGGAATTATTCTAAGACCCACAGAAATATTTTCGGATTTAGTGGACGCGAAAAATTGTTTTCATGAATAGTGAAAACGCATTCTTGTTTGCTTTTCGTAGATGAAAATTACTAAACCAAAATTGTTTCGGAACGCGTTGAAAATTATTTTAGTGGGTGCTGGAAATGTTCTGAGCCCACATAAATATTTTCAATTCGAACGGACGCTGAAAAATGTCGTCATGAATAGTGAAAGTGCTTTTTGCTTGGCTTCTTGGAGAAGCCACCTTGAGGGCCTTTTTGTATTCCCCCCCTTGACTTCTTGGAGAAGCCACCCTTGGGCTTGGCCTATAAATAGGGGTGGAGGGGGCTGCCTAAAGGATCATCCCTTCTCACATACATGCCATTGCAATGATCTGGCTTCTTCTCTCCCTCCCAGCGAAATAGTTTCGTAGAGCCGAAAGGCTGTCTGGGTTCTGGCAGGAACTAGTTCTGGACGGCAAAGCCCTGCCGGATAGCTGACACCGTATGTGTGCAACTCTGTAGAGAGGTCGTAGTTTCGATCTTAGTGCCCTGAGGGGCTGTTCGAGTGTGCCTCCCGAAGGGCTGTCCAAGTGACGGTCCGAGTTCTGTGGGTCCTCCCGGAGGGCTGTCCGAGTGACCGTTCGAGTTTCGAAGGTCCTCCCGAAGGGCTGTCCGCGACACCGTCCGGGGCACTGTTCGACCGCCTCCCGGAGGGCTGTCCGTATGGCGGATGAGGGTATACATCCTCGCGGTTGGGAGGTTGTAAATCCTAGCTGCGGGGATCTGCACCGCCGATCGTCATCGACTCTACTTCTCGCTGCGCTACGAGTCGGTAACGAAAAAGATCAAAGCTTGTATGCAGTCTCCATAGTGGTCCTGGGCTGGTGCGTAGGTCAGAATTTTTTTGTTTTCTGCTACGTTACCCTACAGTGGCATCAAGAGCCGTGCTATGCGTAGATGCAGGTTTCGATCTAGAATACATGGAGATGTATGGGTATTGCATAATATAATTAGGTAGTAGATGAGATCTATTGCTGAAAATTATTTATGGTGGTGACAGATGAAATCTGTTACCCGACGTTCTTGTTGCTTCCCTAGAATTTGCGTTTGCTCAATCTTGAGACAGCATGGTGGAATTTGACAAAGTTCTGGCAATCCGTGATCCTGATTGATCATGGAAGTGCTATCAGTTCTTTGGGTTCTGCCGTAGTCAAAAGAAAGATGAAATTCGCAGATGAAAGGGCATTGTAGATATTATCTGCACGGGGGTCATGCGTATGACGAAGTTTAGTATGGGGCTCGAGATTTAATTATCTCGTGTTTCATACACCCCGAGATGTTAATCTAGCAACTTGAATAATCATACTTGATGATAAAACGTTGGTAGCTGCGGTTTAAGTCAAAACCTTAGAAGCCACGTAAAATAAAATTTTCCATAAACCGATTAGAGGTGTCTAACTTGGTTTTGCAGGATGTGCATGTGATGTGGTATAGCAGTGCTCATACTAATTCGATTATGTATGAGATGACTATATGATGTAATTTGATTAACATGACCTGCGTGTCATGGTTCGGCATGATGGCTGGAGCCATATGATTGCACTTTAATGACCTGCGTGTCAACCTTAAGTAATGCATTAATTTTATACGCTATGGAGATAGCAATATTATCTGGTGCATCGACAAGGTGGTGGCAATCTTCGCGAAGGTGAACACCAACACGAATGCCGAAGACGAAGAAATGAAATACTTCTCCTTCAGAAAGGGCTATACCATATCATGCTATTATGAATTGCCTGAGATGTTTATCCCTTATGTTGCACCCTTCTTGATTGCGCGGTAGTCGCTTTTTATTAGGGTGATCTCTCACAAAAATACCAAGTAGTTAGTGTTCTCCCAAGTGTAGCACCGTCACGGCACCTATCTTTTCGGGGTGCGCCGTGTCACACGGGTACGAACGATTAGAGAAGTGTGAGGCGGGTGAGTTGAGACCTCGCAGCGAGATCACTTGGTTGTCTTGACGTTCAGGCATGACCGTCATGAGCTCGGAACACACGCATCGAAATATGAACAAGAGTCACACAGAGATGTGATTGGCAAGTTGGCCTACCGGTTGAGATTTTTCATCATCAGTGGTGTTACACCAATGGCGAACAATTGAAATGTGGGTCTTGTATCACTCACAATCAATTTTGAGAGATATTGATTTGAGTGGGAGGGCACTGTTGAATTAACATGTTTAATTCTCAGTGCAATTAATTATGAACACTGTCTAAGTGTTTCTTGCAAAATAGTTGTAGAATAATGGCTCGTGTTTCCACCTTCCCTATTAAAATTGAATAGCTGTTAAATATCTGGTTAAAAATTTACGATTGGTAACGTAATATGAGGATTGTCCTCAAAAGTGCCGAGAAGGACTTTGTCCTATCGCATGCTTTCCGTATCCTCCCGCTAATGCTATGGATCATGTGACTCTCGTCCTTCGATCCAAAAGCTATAATTCCGTTTTAGTCAAGTGCAATATGTTTGCTTCCATGAAACCCAAACTTCGAAAGTTGGGATAGTTATATGATATTCATGGAACTGGAAATTATTTTCAGATACAAACAAAGCAATGTTTGTTTGCAAGTATTAGTAAAAGTGTTTACTATGCATTTGACTGTTGGGAAAGGGATCCAGAAGAACGCCTATCATATAATGAAAGGTGAATAAAACAACAACTTAAAGAGAAAGGAAGTGTCCAAAGGATGTTAGTATGACTTACACGCCTATGAAGTCCGGGGCTAACGCCACTCTTAAGTTGGGTGCTTCTTTTGCGAGTAGGAGAAATACTAAAAGTTAAACTGTTAGAAGTATAAAGGCAGAAAGAAAGATGACTGGAATATCCAGCTCATGTATGAATGTCATACAAGTTTTTGATGTATAGTAGGCTGGTCAAAGATATAGTTCTTGGGAATTATGGTTAAACATGTTAATCACTAATTCTTGGGTATTGTGAGTTAATCACAAAGATACCCGCTCGATTGCATTCAATTGCGAATCACTGTAAGAGCTACTATTGCCTAAAAAGACTAGCCAGAAATGAGGTTAAGGTATACACAGGGAACATAGTAAATGTTACTATACCTTCCATCGGTGTATTGCCGTCTGTATTTATTTTTCATAATTCATTTAGAGTTTTACAAACTCTCGCCCATTGCATAAGGTATCTTGCAAGAAGGTTGTTCATAAGAGAACCTTTTATGTTCGATGTTATGAATAACACAAGGGCCATACTTTCATTATGAATGAGATGTATGTTATGAATATTGATAATAATACAATACCTCTGGGTTTACTTTCATAATTCATTTTAGAGTTTCATACACTCTAGCCCATTGCACAATGTTTGTTGCAAAAGAGTTGTTCATAAAAACAACAATTGTTGTTAAGTATTATGAATAACATGAAGGGCCATGCTTCCATCCAAGATGGGACGTATGTTATGAATATTGAGGGTAATATGATACATCCATAACACTGACGCTAAATGTCGCAAGACTAAAAGAATACCACACAAGTGTGGCACTACATTTGGTCACATTGGAGAAACCCGCATGGAAAATTCCATTATGATGGATTTTGAAGTCTTTTTGATTTTGAATCATCTGACACTTGCAACTTTCCTCCGAAAAGTGAAGTGACTAAAATACCGTTCACAGGCCATACAGAACGAACAACAAACTTATTAGTGATCATACATTTGATGTATGTAGTCCGATAAGTGTTGTTAGTGGTGGATTTATTTATCTTCAGAAATGACTCAAGTAGATATATGGATATTTACTTGATGAGACGTAAGTCTGGATCTTTTGAAATCATTCGAAAGGTTTTCAAAAATGAAGTAGAAGTTATTGTAACAAGAAAATTATCTTTCTGCAATTTGATTGCACAAAGGAATATTTGAGTTACATGTTTAGCGAATGTCTGATGAGTTGTGAAAGGGGTTTCATAACTTGCACCTCCGGAACACCACTGCAAGTGAAAAGTCCGTGGATATGTAATCTATCCATTTATGACATGGTAAGGTCAAAGATGACATAAATAAATTTGCCATTATCCTTTTTAAAGTGATGCTTTAGAGACTGCGGCTTTTACACTGAAAAGAGCTACATCGGGTCTGTTGAAATGAAGCCATGGTATGGTACGCCCAACCATGTTGTATCTTTTCTTAACATTTGGAATATGGGGCTTGTGTAAAAGGTTACAAACCTATTCCAAATCAGACAAGTGCTACTTTGTAGGTTATCCCAAGTCATTGGGTATTCCTCCCTCACTATACCGAGGCAAATAGGTTTGCCACAAAGAACGGTATGCTTTTAAAGAGAATGGCTCTTTGTAAAAGGTGAGTGGGAGAATAGTGCAACTCGACGAGATAAACAGTATCTTCATCAGATCAAAGGAAAGAGACCTTGGAAGTAATTCCAGAGTTTCCTACTGCGAATGATACGGAAGTCTCTACAATAAAATGTATGAACTTCGGTCGAACTTGCAGCTGAACCACGTAGGCAAGGCTCATGCAAACCTCTCAGGTGCGCAAACGAGATATTGTTGTTAGACAACATTATACCTATGATACACAAGGAAGCGTTGATGGGCCCTGACTCCAGAATTGGCTAAATGCCAATACAACCCAAGTTAGTTTCCAAATAAGTGATTCAAGATTAAAACCTTGATACACCTTTCGGAAGACTTAGAGTCTAACGAATATTTCTGGAACTTAAAACTGATATGGATAAAAATGTTTTATCCATAAAGCTCGACTTGTTGAAATAACAAGTTCAAGAGTTGACTACGATGATGTTGTTTTCATCGTAGCGATGCTTAAAGTCGGTTCGGGTTAAACTAGCAATTAATACATATTTCAATCATGAGATATGAAACATGGATGATAAAAGGATTTCCATCTGATGGAAATGAAAGCTAGGACTTTGTATATGATACAGTCCAAAGTAATTTGTCGATCCAGAGGATGCTAGTAGGTATGCAAACTTCAGAGTTCCAGCAATGGACAGACGAGAGCAAAATGGAGTTGGAATCTTCGTGTTTTGATGAAATAGTCAAAGGGGTTTTGACTTCATCAATGGGTAACGAAGATGCTTGTAATTCAAGAAAGTAAGTGGGAGCGTAATAGTATTTCTAAAAACCTTATGTGCTAGGCACATTGGTAATTGGAAATAAA
Organism: Triticum aestivum; assembly: GCF_018294505.1. Lineage (NCBI taxonomy): Eukaryota > Viridiplantae > Streptophyta > Magnoliopsida > Poales > Poaceae > Triticum > Triticum aestivum. The sequence continues at coordinate 33,060,132 of NC_057814.1, forward strand.
TTTCTTGACACAAATTAGGACTTCATTTGAAAATAGTTTTTGATGAAGTGCTTAGGCTAAATAGCCTCAATATTAGGCATGATGATCTATGGAGATAGATTTACCTAATGGGGCTAAGCAATGAATACATATTGACAAGATCGTAAAACCTTTTAGCATTTAAAACGCCAAGGAGTGATTCTTGCCAAAGTCACATGGAAAGAGTTTTTGCAAGACTCGGTGTCCCAAAACACTGATGAGTAAAATACATGATGCAGATTCAACACACTTTTGTGTTTGGATTAATCATGTATTCCATGGTATGTAAAACAACCAGATATGTCCGATACTCCCAAGGTGTTGCGAGTATGGATACCAAAGTGATCAAATTACTGATCATGGGACAACAGTGAAAGATGTCACAGAGTACTATAGTAAGTACTGATGACATGGTTTTCTCACAAGGAGAGATCATGAAGAGTTCGTTGTAAAATGTTACATCGATACAGTCTTCATCTTTTCTCCATGCGATTTTCGATTTAAATTAAGGGTTTTGTGTAACACACAATGTGGTGGCACAGTTAGTTGGAATTTGTTCAAACTAGTTACTGTGGCGAATTCTATAACAAGGGCTAAGTATGTTGACGCTTTAGAAGCGACAAAGAAGATGTTGAATCATATAGTTCATTCATGAACTTAGTATAGTTCCAAGATGGCTTTTGACAATGGGACACTACTGCAGGTAGTTGCTCCATAACTCAGTCTGAGGAATCCAGGTTCGACCTGTGATTCACATACATACAAAACCAAGTCCACACAAAATATGAATGTTGTGAAAACGCGAGGACATGCAAAGATACACACGGAACTGAAGTCGTCAGATCCGTTGGACATCAGGCTATACCACAAGCGAAGCATATTTACACCGGTGTGCCACAGGTGTGAAGTGCATTAGCATAAGCTAGATTATTGTCTCTAGTGCAAGTGGGAGTCTGTAGGAGATATTCCCTAGAGGCAATAATAAATGTTATTGATTATCTCCCTGTTCATAATTATGTTTTGTTCCATGCTATAACTGCTGTGGTTCCCGAGCCCGTATATCCATAAAGGCTCTGGGGAGAACCCATATGCACGTGTGGAATAATAAAAGGTAAAATGTATTCCTAGTCATGCCTCTAAGACTAGCTCAAGTGTTGCATGATGATTATGTTTTCCCAATCATGGGCATGTCTATGCCAAGCAACTTTGAGGGCACAATGTCAGGAAGGACATTTGTGTTGAATCGACCCGAATTGATGTTATGCTATGAGGTACATTCGTCACAAGTTAATGGTTTATAACACAGAGATAGTTAATGTTTGCATAATTCCTTAGACCATGAGAGTATCGAGTGTCTTCATGCTTGCTTCATGAACTTTGGGGTTTGTTAAACGTCATCCGTAACTGGATGGCTATTACGGCGGCTTACGGGTTCATGGGAAAGTATGTTAAGTAACTTGATAGCTTGAGATTGGGATTTGCTCCTCTGACGATGGAGAGATATACTCGGGCCCACTCGGTGTTACGGTGTCCATCATCGTCTGGCCAGACACTTTGTGATTTGATCACGGGGATGCCGGAACACGAAACGAGAAAACAGAACAAAACCGGTAACGAGGTAACTTGCATAGTGGACAAAGTGTTGGCCCACGGGGATGCAATAAATCTCACCTCAGGTGTTTGTGATATATCGTGAAGCAACAGGAATAGCTCACCTCAACTGGAGGTTCATTCGAATATTCATTCGTGTGGGTATAGGGGTCAATATGGGTGTCCACGGCTCCGATGTTGATCATTGATCGGAAGGGGTTCCAGGTCATGTCTATACTTCACCGAACCTATAGGGTCACACGCTTAAGGGTCATCTATCTGCTGTATACTAGACAGGGAGTCTGAGAGAAAATCACCGAAAAAGTTTCGGACACCGAAAAGTTTCGGACAGCGGAATCGTACCGCAGAGAGAGGTCACCGGATGAGTTTCGGTGAAACCGAAAAAGTTGTTTCGGGGTATGCCATTAAGTCAAAATGGTTTCAGCACATGCCTGATAATTCTTGGAGGGTGCCAGAATCATTCTGGAAACTTTTTGGAATTTTCAGAAATAAAAACCGAAAATGTTTCGGAGCTGCCGGTACCGCTTTGGCGGTTTTTCGCAGATGAAATTCACTAATCTGAAATTGTTTCAGAACGAATCCAAAATCATTTTAGTGGGTACTGGAATTATGCTAGGACCCACAGAAATATTTCGGATTTAGTGGGCGCGAAAAATTGTCTTCATGAATAGTGAAAACGCATTCTTGTTTGCTTTCCGCAGATGAAAATTACTAACCCAAAATTGTTTCGGAACGCGTTGAAAATTATTTTAGTGGGTACTGGAAATGTTCTGAGCCCACATAAATATTTTCAATTCGAACGGACGCTGAAAAATGTCGTCATGAATAGTGAAAGGGCTTTTTGCTTGGCTTCTTGGAGAAGCCACCTTGAGGGCCTTTTTGTATTTCCCCCTTGACTTCTTGGAGAAGCCACCCTTGGGCTTGGCCTATAAATAGGGGTGGAGGGGGCTGCCTAAAGGATCATCCCTTCTCACATACATGCCATTGCAATGATCTGGCTTCTTCTCTCCCTCCCAGCGAAATAGTTTCGTAGAGCCGAAAGGCTGTCTGGGTTCCGGCAGGAACTAGTTCTGGACGGCGAAGCCCTGCCGGATAGCTGACACCGTATGTGTGCAACTCTGTAGAGAGGTCGTAGTTTCGATCTTAGTGCCCTGAGGGGCTGTTCGAGTGTGCCTCCCGAAGGGCTGTCCAAGTGACGGTCCGAGTTCTGTGGGTCCTCCCGGAGGGCTGTCCGAGTGACCGTTCGAGTTTCGAAGGTCCTCCCGAAGGGCTGTCCGCGACACCGTCCGGGGCACTGTTCGACCGCGTCCCGGAGGGCTGTCCGTATGGCGGATGGGGGTATACATCCTCGCGGTTGGGAGGTTGTAAATCCTAGCTGCGGGGATCTGCACCGCCGATCGTCATCGACTCTACTTCTCGCTGCGCTACGAGTCGGTAACGAAAAAGATCAAACCTTGTATGCAGTCTCCATAGTGGTCCTGGGCTGGTGCGTAGGTCAGAATTTTTTTGTTTTCTGCTACGTTAACCTACAGTGCGCACCAGGATTTCATGGTCGATTATGAGACGAAGTCATACACGGTGACTTTGAGCGAGGGCGGTGATCTCATATTGTGTATTTGTGGGTATTTTCAGCATGTTGGAATGCTACGCCGGCATTCTATAAAGGTAAAAAAATTTATTCCGATTAGCGATCATATGTATTTCATTATGCTGCCACCTAGATATAGGCATCATGTTGCAATCCGGCATCATAACCACAGAAATGAAAATTATGTGTGATAATATAGATTTTGTATTGTTGTAATGACGTCTCATGACCCCTGCTAGGTACTTGTGCGTAAAGACATATTCAAGATACCCGCTAACAACATATTGAAACGATGGACACGGCAAGCGAAAGAAGGATTTGATGATATCAGTTGCCCTAGCCTGAACAGTGAGGATATGGATGATTCAGCAGCACGGCAAAACATACTATACATAGCGGCTGTAGATTCAGTGAAAGAAATATGTCAATGTAAGAGCATGCTAGAAAAATCTTTGCAGGTTTTCCGTGAGCTGAAGACAGAAGCGATTGCAAAGCGTAATGAAGATGCACCAATGGTGTTACAAGAGAATCATTGTCGGCCAGATGACGGTAATGTAACCAACAGTTGCCAAAATCTAGATTTGCAGCCGCCTAAGCATGTGAAATCAAAGGGGAGGCCAAAGACAGTTTGTCAAAAATCAAAGTTGGAGTACGTAAAGGTATTTGGCCAGAAGAACAAACCTGTTGCTAGCTTATATGGCAACGAAAACTCACAGCCATGCAAGATCAATGATCACAGTGTGACAATGGAAGCTGATGCCCTTCGGTCGCCCTCTAGGAAGCGAATCAAATGTGGAAGATGCAAGACAATCGGACATAACAGGAAGAATTGCAGTATTAGTGGCATATAATGTGAGTTGCATGTGACCCAAATGTAGTACGATATATGTTGAATGCTAACGGTTTGTGTCATGTTGCTTTGAATGTATGACCAGATCTGGATATAGACATGTCCACAAGAACTAGTTTGATATGTTTATTATCATGATCTACGACCGACGGGATCGGGTGTCCTTATATTGATGTGATAGAATATTCCCCACCTCCAATCCATGGCCGATGATGATGCCGTCGCGGTTTTTTTTACTCCCATTTGCATGAGCTGTATTGTTTTAGTTATTGTTCTGATGTTTTTTCATTTCACACGTCATTTGATGATTAAATACTAGATCATATTTGACAATATGTAGTGCATTGGTGGAATCGTTGGTAATACATTCCAGTGATCAGCATTCTTGTATTATGCCTTTTTGGTTCCTTGAATCAGTGGTCTGGTTGCAGTTAATTTTCCATTCATATATGTTGTGATGAATAGAGATTGGATTGTCTTCAAGGATATGTATTCCCTCCATGGTCATTGGTGTGGCTTTCTAGTGGTGTGCACCTTTGTATTAAGCCTTCTTGTCCCTTGAAACGGTGTTATTATTGCAGTTCATGTTCTGTTGTTTTTCCATCTCATATATCTTGTGATGATTAGAGATCGGATCATCTTGAATCAACTCTAATGCATTTCGTGGTCGTTGGTCTGATATCGCAGTGGTTGACGCCTTTGTATCATACCCATTTTGTTAATTAGTCATTGGGGCCGAAAGACTGCACTTTCTTTTTAATTGTCTGGAACACCATTTACGAATAAAATTTTGGAACTAAATATATGCGTGATTTAATCCACATATCAAGATAATTCTACGCGTTGTGTATAATAATCGGGTGTGTGCGACCAACAACACAATCTCACAAGCCGCGCCCCTTTTTTTTATGATATCAGATGAACATAACAAGATGATGCCATAACGAAGCAAGTAGTTGATTACCCAATGTTCTTGGAACTGATAAAGGAGGAAAGACAACATAGTTTTTCAGAATACAACAGCGACGATATAACTGATGGTCCACATGTCCATACTACGCTTACATATAACGCAAAATAAGATGTCGTGAAACTCTAGGGAGTAAACATCTGACGGACTTTGTCATAAGCTAGATGTTCTCCATCATCTCAGCGACTGCCTCCTTGAAGAGATTACCCTGCATCCTGACCATGAGGTAGGGGAGCCGTTTGTAGTATTTGTGAACTCTCTGAAAGCAAAACAGTTGCTTCGTTATCAAAAAATTATTGAGCTGGTACATAACATGCATTGTAATTTGGGATGGGTTATTTGTCAGAAGATTTATTGTTGCTAACCTCATCCTTGAGGGACTTGAGCCCCGTCCCACCGCAATGCCAGCCAGCATATGTAGCTCGGAGACCATTGTCAACACTGGAGTTTGTTTGATAAAAGCGATATAATGTCAGTTATTATGATACCATATCATTTCTCCTCAAGTGTGAGTATGTTGATTGTAACAGAGAGAGGATGAAATTGAAACATACCCGTCAAGGTTGGCGCTTCCATGCTTCATATGTGTTGCCATACATCGTCCTTATGCCACGGCGCCTCATCAAAAATTTCATCAAGACAGTAGTGCAGCGAACGAACGAGACGGTGAACAAAGTAGTCATGTCTAAGATGTAGCGCAGCTGAATCATCATCTCCGATGGTCGTATCAACCACCCTGACCTCTTTCTTGCTGGTGTTGAATATGTAAGTTGCCCACACATCATGTAGCCTCGCAAAGTTTATGTACTGCAATGCATTTGTAATAGTATCATAATGATGATACGCATTCACAATATCCATCTTCACAAATGCATCTTGATCCAGAGTTTCCAGCAACTTACCTCAGTGCTCATGTCAGGAGTGTGTCCAAGTGCTTGCACACTAAACATACGTTCTACGTGTCTGCGTGGTGGACGCTCATTGAACCTGATGCATGCGCTCTGTACAATATAACAGATGAATGCGTGAGAAGACAGAGTGTATGAGGATATTATGCCTACTCGAATAGATACAATTGTTTTGGTCGGCACATGTACTTACAGTCCAAGTGGGTGATAGGAAACGTCTCCTTGGCCACCTAGTTAGTCCGTAGACTGCTCCCACATTTAATGATGACTCGAGCTGATTGAATAGTGCACTAATAATATCAACTGTGTCCCAACGAAGATCAACCTCAGCTAAAGTCTCCTCCCTCAGATGACTACCAGATATATGGGCACGTGTTGGGTAACCGATGGACACCCATGTTCTGAAGAAAAAAATGGAGTTAGTACATCAACATTAACAAGGGACGACGTGTTGCACTTTATGACGGTAGACGATGGTATGTTGTACCTCGATAATTCCTCATCGGTAGCGCAATCCTCAAGCCATTGGTGGAAAGATTTACTATCAGTCTTATGATCAAGATCTTCTATAGGCGTAGGCATGGTGAACCGGATAAGGAGATCATTGTTGTCAGCATCTCTGAAGCCATCATTGATAATCTGTGCTAGGATTCCGCGCCGTATTGCGTTAACCCTGACCGAGTTCGCCTGTGGAGAAATGGTGCCACCTGCATACGGTATAACATGTGAGTTCACAACTGCAATTATGTCATTGTACATAAGAATAAGTGTGTTGTAATCATAAAACAAATTTCGATGTGTTTGTGATTACCAGACGTGTCAAAAATTGGCCCTGAGCTTATGTGCTCATGAAACCTTACAAATGGTCCAGATTCCATGAGCTGCATAACATGTTCACATGTAGTAGCCATCGGTGTAGAAGCTGGAATCAAGGACTGTGTTATATCTGGAAGCATTTGTTGAGGTATTATTTTTCCAGTCAAAAAGATGCATGTCATAAAAATCTTTCTAATTGTAGCGGGAATTATGTATGGCCACAATATTGAAAGATTATTGGGAGCGTTGCTCACCATGTCCGTTAGAATCACGATTAATCCTTCCTGGAGTCATGTTTGAATGATGAACCGTTTGGATGCCAATGTCCGTATGGTGATCTACAAAATACTTAAAATGTGATTCATTGTAGTATAATTTTTCATGGCAACTAACATGAGCACATTCTAGAGATAATATGTCACATATGAAAAAATTGCATTTATTATTTGATAGGTTTTATCAAGGCAAGTTTTATTACAAGGAGCACACAAGTAGTCCAATAATATTTTGTGTTGTGTTATTACTTCCATGAACATATGTTTGCTAGAATATGGAATTAAATTGTGCTAATACCGGTTGTGCGTAAGATATGGCTTCCATCCTGTTGGGGCACTTGAAGATTGCGAGTTGCCTCGACATCATTGTCCATAATGTATTCTGCAGTCACGAACATTCAAATGTTAAAGCAACGGTAGAGATGGCGGTGGAGTCAAAACAAGTTGTAATAGTGTTGTATCTCAAAGACGGAACATTCAACAAGTCTGTATTGTAACCAGTGCTATGTTCATTAGTGGCATGATCTGTTGGCATCTGTTGGCTTGCTATGTCTGCTAGAAGTGGCTGCTGTCGTCCTGATAACCAGTATACATTTTCTAGTAAGCATATCTAATAAATAATATTTAATCATGACCAGTACTTTGGAAAACGGTACTCGTCTTCTAACTGGTAGAGTTAATGTGGTTTAGTGCATGATTTTTTCATCATTGATCAAAGATTATTTCAGAAAAACTATACACCGTCGCATTTAAGTGATATGCTGATGTTGACATACCCGCTTCTGGAGATGCTACAACGATAGGGCTTACGAACAGAGGTTGAATGTTCAATGCCAGAATGTTAGTGTCAGCACCTGTATTGAGCATTTAATATGTCAGGCGTGTGTCTATAAATACTGTGCTGCCTAAACTAGAGCATACTGTGTTTACTGCACATACAATTCTCATCTGATACAGCCACAGTGGCAGCTTCTGGATCGTCTGCTCCCTGCACATTCCTACGCTCCTCTTCAGGCGACCCTGTGCCGCCTAAATGTTTTGGAATTTGTCAGAAACATAAATGAGCTCGTTTGATACGGTGATGCAGAAAAATATTATATGCAAACACGATGATTGGCACCTTCCTGTGTGCATGACTCTGGGTAATCGGGGCGCAAGTGTGGTGTGGGTTCTTGATCAGTTAATGCATGCGGGCTTGACTGTCCCGCGGCCACCACATTGCTATCATGCATGACCGTGCGGCTCAGCCTAGACTTTAACTGGGTGTTAACCCCTATCTTCTCTCTACAGTAACTGCGGCACGCTTCTGTCCAGACAACATAAAGCATCTCTCAGCGCATTATTCGGGCAATATATTCAGGTTATTATGTGCAGTACGTACCATCTGTACCGTGATTTTCTCCTGGCATTATCTTCTTTCCCTTGTGATCCGTCTCATCTTGATTATTGGATCTTGTCGCTTTTCCTGCAATTGGATTTTATTTTATTGTAAGCAGCAGAACAAGAACATAAATATTTTGATTATCATGCGAGGTTGGATTTTGTTTATGAAACATAATGCTTACATTTGCAATGATGTATGCAAAATATTTTACATGCAACTCATATGTTATCAAATAGACACCTGAGTTGTGTACTTGTACATCCGCCATCAATGCATTCCATACACCGTCCGATCCATCATCTGAATCCAAGAGACGTCTGCATTTGGACCTGAGCATGTCTTTTGTCGCTGACTCTATGTGCTTGCGGGTTTTCTTGGCTATCATGCATGCTATCTTGCCAATGATGCTCTCCTGGTCCTATATGGTGAGATGAAGAAGAACAAATGGAGATAAGTATACTTATGAACAATGCAAAAAAGAATAAGGAAAGCACGGTGGAGTTTCATAATTGTTATGCAATACAGCATGTGCAAATAATATATATCACATCTTACATTGGACAGAAATGGCAACGAAGCATCCGACATCTCCTGATCATATGCATATGCACTAGCATCATCAATGGTTCGAGTCGCTTGTTCTGATGTATCCTTGTTCTTGACTACCACATCAAGACACCGCGCGACACACGGTGACTCAGTGCGAAGAAACTTTGTGCAAGCAATGAACACAATAAAAAAATGTGAGTGACGGCAAAGTATACCACCAATAGATATAGGAAGCTATTTTTCCTTCAAAGAAACAAAACAAAAATATAAGGCTATAATAGTTGGACCGTAGCTCGTATAGTTTAGTCTCGCAGAAGTTACCTTTCTCTTGCCATATTTCAGCAGGATGTCCGATCCTACTGCATTATCACCATCGTGTGCCTGAGCTAGCTCGTCATTGTTCATCTTGTTGCTCTTGATCATTGCGGTTAATACATCCTTGTCGTAGGCTTTGATCCTCGGGATGACCGCCATGTCCACCTTGTCCCTCTTGGAGCATATGCGGTCTAAGATGAACACCTAAGAGATGGACGGTAAATATCAGGAAGGAATGCTTGCTGTCGCAAGGATGATAACAAAAAATAAATTAAAGTAAATGTTGCTAATTGGTACAGATACGTGCTTGCGTCATCTCGGTACCAGTGAATGACAAATATTACGAAGATGCGTTTTTTTACAAGAGAAAACAACAGCAGCAACAATGACTCCAACTAATAGACAAGAACGTGAGAAAAACAACATATTACATGAGCTCATATTCCAGACCCAATATCTCAAAAACAAGTATAAGTTAATAAAAATACGAATAGATTTGGAAATGGATGACACCATGTGGTGAAAACGCAGGCACAAATGTATTTACGCATGCACGAAAGCCGGCAGACAAACAATGGAACGGAAGGCAACATGCAAATGGAATGAAGCATGCATACCTGCGCAAACAACACACATCTTGGGATGCTGATGACGCTGTCGGCATTCTCCAGGCTCGCTGTAACCATAGGAGCTGCGAGCATGATGTTGTCGAGCACGTCCTGCGACCAGTTGTAGGAGCTTATCGCACCCACGTCGGAGATGGCATTGTTGACATGAGGCGGAATCTCCTTGCTAGGCCATGTCCATATCCTTCCCAGCCTTACTTATCAATCTCTTACGGGCCTGATGTAGCGTGAGATCCGTGTCCAGGGGAACCCTAGGGCCCTCGTTCTGGTCGATGAGAGGAAGCGGGGCACCCTCGTGCGGAATGCCGAAGACGATGCCTACGTGGGAGCTGTCCATCGGCGCAAGAGCGCCATGGCCGTCGTTAACATTGCTTGGAGGGCGCAGATCCTTGAATAGGAATAAGCTGAGAAGTGGCGATCTAACCGCTCAATCATAGGGAGCTCAAGCATCCCCCCGAACCCTACGGCTCTAACAAAGGTGCGCTGGTGCTCTATGAAGCGGCTGATGGTGGTCACCAGGGCCTTGTACGCGGCTGTGCAGAACACAGGCTCGAGCCTAACGAGACGTCCATGGTGGTGGGATGTGCTATGCGTGTGGCTGCTCTGCTGATAGGGTTGCTGGGATTGAGAATGGGAGAAGTTGCTATCGGACGGGTTCATGGGATGCACCATGGAAGAGGAAGGGGGCAATGCTAGTTGGCATGGAAGACGACGCAAGGTGGAAGGTGGAATGAGCACACAACTGTAGTCCTGGCTCCTTTTTATCTCCTTGTTAGTATCAGACTCTTCGATCCCACGGAAGCATATAGTGGTGGGACCAGAAGAAGTTACACGTCGCGCGCGTTAGACGTGGTCCGCCTGCAAAAGGTATGTTCGTATCTTTCTTTGGATACGGTGCCCTTTGCTAATCGACCGAGCGTTCTCCCTCCGCACGAAGCGTCACATACAGCTGGGTCGGACTCCGTGCCGGTCAGTGTACAATTTCCTTTTATTATTTGTTGTGGTAACCCCAATGTACGTATTTACATTTGTCTCGTGAAGATATGCGACATTTATATGGTTCAAGCGTATGCAGCTCGCATACATGCATGTACAATGTGTAATATTGTCTACGGAAGTTTTACGATGGTTGTTTAAAAGATGCTGACCAGATTTTGTACTTGATTTCGCCGTGAATAAACATAACTAAGTGTTTTGTTACAAAAGAAATGTTATTAAAACATGTATTGATTATTGATCACTGGAACTTAAATGTTGAGATTTTTTTCTGTTTTTTCTTTGTTGCTACATTGCGTATGATATAAAAAAATTCGTGAATTGGGCCATTGTGTATATATTATCATAGACCGTACTACAAAAATAATTACTTTTTTTATGCAAGTATCATATGCAATGAAATAACCCGAGTGTGTTGGCCATCATACACCATAATTACGACTTATCAAAGACTGTCACATAGGTACCATGTCAGTATTCGTGTGCGGGTTTCGTGCATGATATACGTCGATATAGTTATGGTTCCTATGGACGCCAGCTTTTCTTGTCCTCATTGACGCCGTAGGATTGGTGTAAGATGGTGCCGAGAAAGATGAAGGCGAACCTTGGCCCTCATGACTTGCGCAAAGGGTATGGACCGTCCGCGTCGCGGACCCAAACAAGGTGGCCACATTGTCCCTTGGGTGCTCGGTTATGCTCCTCACCTGGCTTGGCTAGCGATTCCACAGTGGATGGAGCTCGCGTTGGGAATAGTGTAATTGGAGATGTAGCGAAACCCGAGTTTAGAGCGACCTTGATTCGGGGACTCGGAACACCAAGCGTTCTGGAACCCTGGTTCTGAACTTACCTCGGAATAGGCCACGATGACGATATCGTCGCAGAGGATTTCTATTCCTTGGTAGCGTCATCGGCGTGTTGTCTTTACGAGGCTTCGTTGGAATGATGGTGGCAATATGACACCGTTCCCCTTCTTGACCGAAATATCCATGGAATGTGAGGTGATTGTCATGTGTGGCGATCTTGGTGTATGTTGTGGCTACATTAGTATTCAGCAACCTTTAGCATAATCCTTTTGGTTCGCGCTCCTGGTATACGTCGATGAATACTATATCCATGAGGGCCTGGAGATACACTTGATGGTATCGCTGTCTGCATATAATAGTGGTTTCGGATGGTGCAAGGTCATTGCCCATTTGTTGGCATGCATAGGTGGCTAGTGGCGCAGGTTGGTTGGTCTCCACCGGACGGTCGTGCTAAACGGGTATCGCTACAACATCGCATGGGCAAGCATCACGCGAATACTGCATGTCATGGGTTTAATGTAAACGTAATTTTTGTACCGCATAATCACCCATCTATGACGCTACTGAGCGATAGCTAATTGATGTAGCGCATATGTTGGTTGCATGTTGGTTGCTCGTAGCACAGGCTTATTGGACTTGTAGATGGGTGGTAAATCCTCTCGAAGTGTTATAGTATTTATCGACGAGCGTCTAGTGGTAGGTTTGCTGGTGAACTTTAATGGTTGTTGCAACCGAGTTGGTAGCAAAGGCCACCATGGTGCGCGCACTGTTACCCGGAAACGATGGATGTCACGATGACTGTATTTATCGGGACAGTTGTTTGTCAAGGTGATGAGTTAATAAAGGACAGAGCACTTGGACATATGTTGCAACACTAAAATATTGTTGCACTATAAAGGTGTATAACGAAGATGGTGCACCCCCCCTTTAATGAATATGAACTGAACAGATCGAATTACATCCTCCACACCTTCTCCTTTCGTTTGTGGGTCCGATGTGAACAGATCCCCGGATCAGGTCATTTTTTGCTCATAAGGCAAGCGGTACACCTTGGCAACCTATGACGGCCACAACGACGACGAGCTCACAATGTCGATCTATTCCTTGGAGGTGTCGTCGGGGAACTGTCTTCCGACGCTTTGCTAATATGATGGTAGCACTACGACACTGTTCCACCTGTTGATGGCAATAACCATGGATTGTGAGGTGACTGACGTGTTTGTATGTCTTGTTGTATGTTCAGTGTCAGTAGTCTTTAGCAACCTCTCGCCGATTCTATTTGGTTCACACTTTTGCCATGTAGTGCACATCTCAACGTGGGAAACATTTGTCATGGTACATATTTGCATCTCTGATTTCGGGTTGTTCAGGAATCACTCCGAGAACTGGTGACCATAAGGAACTAGCTATCAAGTCATGTGTGATGTTTTTAACAATAGGTACTCATACTTTCTACCATCGATGATTGAGATAATTTAAACAGGGTGAATGATATCCATGTTGGCCCGAAATACGGTTGACGAAATTGTCGTCAGCATATACTAGTGGTTTCGGTTGGTTGAAGATCACTGCCCAGATGTTGATATCATCATGTGGCTAGTGGCACCAGTCTGTTGGTGTCCATTGAACAGTCATGGTAAACGGGTATCTCTTGAACGTTCATGGTAAACGGTCATGGTAAACATATATTGACTATCCAACCACATCGCCGTCACCTTCACCGATTCGATCTGAACTCAGTTGCGATGCTCTCAATTGATCCGATTGTTGGCGTTCGTGAGTTTGTGATAATCCCTTGGCCACCGGCGATGGTCAGATTGATATCGATGCCGTTGCGTTAGGCTACTGATGGGTGGCTTCGTTGGGGTAGTCCACCCGCTCGCTCCTCCGCCCATGTACGTGGTTAGTCAATCAAAATGTTGTCATGTTGATGCCGTTGTTAATTAGTATATGCGATAGGTTAGAGTCTCAAATTTGGATCGGCTTATGACTTTTTGTCCAAAAAAAATCATAAATGTAAGCTAAATAATAATATGTGTGTTCTCACAAAGCATATGCTTTACAATATGGCATGACCGCAGTACATCACATACCACTGATTTTATTTAGGGTGTGCCACCGTGTTTGTTTGAGGTTTGTGGGATTTACCACAATTTGCGGTATGGATCCTTGTGTTTGTTTCACAATATATCTGAATCGGCAGCCCACTCAAAGCCTATGTCGATCAACACCCTCCGTATCTCTCCCCTCCCGCGCCACCCCTAACTCCCACCCACACACCCACCCGCCCCACCCCAACCCCCACACACCCACCACGCAGGCCCTCCTCATTATAAGATGCGTCGCTTGATGGGTTCCCATTGCAAGATGAATGAGTGCCACAATCCATTGCGTCTCCCAATCGAATAGTAGTCTGTAAGTGGATCTGAAATTTGCAGGATGCCGTCGTGGCCGAACACTAACAGTAGGAGTGGAGACAACAACTCTTGGCTCCACGGCGGCGGCGACTACAGCGACCCCGATGAGCATATCTACTACCCTATCGAGGTATTTCATCCACACATATCCACTAACAACATCTAAATCGGGTCTCCTTTTGGTTTGGTATTTCGTTCTGGATCTGACCGCTCTTTATTTGCTTATGATGTGTCACAGGACGGATACCCTCGCTGGATCAGAGACAAAGCATGGAACGGGGAAGATGAGGACCGTTTGATCTTCTGCAAATGCCATCAGCCTGCGCACCGTTACGTGGCGTTCCAAGGAAGCATGGTAGGCAGGCGATTTCTGGGGTGTCCGCATAAGGTTAATTACTTTTTCACCAACAATCTAATTTTCGCCTCTCTGTTCGCTTTACTATCTGTACTGAACAAAGAAATCATGCTATTATATGCCGTATAGGACGAGAGCAGGTGCAATTTCGTGCATTGGGTGGATGGACAATGGAGTCCGGTCTTGGTCCGCTCCCTAGAAAGGCTATGGTGGCTGGTGGGCCAGAAAGAGGACGAGAAGGAGGACGCGATCTGGGAAGGCATTGGCAAACTAGCAGACGCCAAGGCCGCAATGGAGGAGGAAAAGCGGGTGATCATTGCCCAAAACATGCAAGCCATGACTGCCATAGCTGCGCAGAAAGAAGCTCTGCAGAAGAAAGTTGAGAAGTACGAATTCTTCGTGCGTGTTGCCGCGTTTGCTGTGGCAGCGATAGTGATGATGGTGGGCAGGCGAATCCTGTAGTTCAATCACTTCTGGGATAGCTATTGCATCGTTGGGTTGGTAGGTAGTAGTTGTTATTGTAGTGTGAGGTGTGTGCCGCGTCTTCTTTTGTCTTTATGCTTATCTAGAAAATTGTATCTGTGTCTGGTGATTGCATATGTTGGTACGCTAATACCATGTGTTACAATTCAGCTAACTGGCCACATGTTATAACTATCCAACATACATTTTAACGAATGCACATGCATATATATCATGCATATTAACGAAAATGATGAGCACGCAAAATATAATTTTGAGCTCGCAAATTAATACATATGCAAGATATGGGTTCACTCAAAACGATACATACTGAGTCATGACGGTTTCAGCTCGTTAAAATTCGTGCAACAAAATGGTCGGGGTGTCATGGTACTGATGAGATCAAACTAGATATAATTCACGGTTTGTAACCCAATGAACGCATCATAGTGTCCACCTCATCCAGCTTAGCGACCTCTCCATAACTGACGTAGGACGGTGCTCCTGTAGGTGACACGGCAATGTAGAAATCTTTGAACCCTACAAGAACCAGGTGCATACAAGGTTAGCGCCGCTATCATAAAAAAGAAATGATCTTCATATGACAAACATAAAATATTTTCTAGTGTGGTGATGCCGAATGCTTATGTTGCAACATAAGTTGTCTACCTCCATCACCGATATACCAAAACGGTCAATCTGGTTGCCAAGCGTTAGCGCCCGGCACGCAGAATAATGGTCTGTATCAACAGATACGCTGAATGTCCTCCATGGTGCCCATATCTCAACCTGGCACATACGGTTGCATGTAGCAAAAAACACATGACCCGGACAGGAAATCGGAAGAAAGGCTTACAGAAAATCATCTATTACAATCCATGGACAAAATGCATAGCATGTAGCTCTGTGGCTGACGGTGAATCACCTACACTCTCCACAGTGTCCATATGGCGATACAGGTATATGTGGTGCGTAAGCAGCTTACTAGCAAGTGGGTGTAACGTGATGCCTAATATATACCATGAGAAAACGCGTATAAAAAAATATAAACGATACGGAGACGATTCTGTCTGAGGCATCAACAGACACTGTGCCTGTCGGTCGGCCTCTGCGGGGCATGCAAACTTTGCATGCGCTGCGACCACCGCCCCTATCATCCAATAAAATATCAGCACTGAATAGTCAATTCACATGACTATGACAAATGAGCACAGGTCACATGCATGCGTGAATGGAAACGTAGGAAAAAAAATTGAACAAGTCTGGTGTCACATTGCACTAGGAAATCTCATATGCCCGTAGCATACAACATTAGATAAAAACATAACGGTCCAGAAAGGTACATGCTGAAATTCACAGATCGTAGAACCCGATAATTGCAATCGCGCGGAATATAGTAAAAAACGCATCGCCATAATTCTGGTGCAAATAGCGACTAGAAATTTCATTGGGCGCATGGCGGCATCATTCGTATTTCGCAAGCTTGTATCCATCTTCATTAGGCGTCCTTATCAGATCACCCCGGTGCAAAAGTACGTCTATTGCGTTCCTGCACATAATACATTAGGGTGTAAATTAAATATTTTAAATTATATTGTATCATATGAAGGATTTTCATGACGGATATGGCCTTTGACACCCACCTGACGGCATGCGGACTGGCGCTTATATTGTTTTTGATGAAACTGAAAGACAATCCAGGTTCACTGGAAAATGCAAATGCAGATAAAAGTGATTAGACTACAATCATATTTACATTAATAAATAAAATATATGCGTAAAAAATCGGTCATGTTTGTATTGTTTACCCCGGGGCAGTGTAGTCCTTAACCATACTCACTATGGTGTCCATCAACGTCGTAGCCGGACGTGCACCCGGCTGCAATCAAACAACAAAAGACCAGTAAATACGTCTGCTGGGCATACTGAAAATATATCGTGAATGCCAAAAATTTAGACAAATAAATATGTGTGTTTTAAGCCGGTAAATACCTTTGCTTTCTTACTTTCCTCATGACAGTATATAGATTCCAAAAATGCCGAGTTATGTCATTGTAGTCTGTTATCGGCCTATGCTCATCCGGTTTGTTAGCTCAATTTATCCGGATAAAAAAGTAATGTTCGTAAAAATAAAAATAGGTGAGGATCGGACATGCTTGTGTAGCGTACTTGAGATGCATGTTGGTAATGTGTGGCCTGAAACCCTTGACATCCACACGTGCAACAACGTTAACATAAGATCCATCTCTGATTCAGACAATATTAGTGATGTTACACAATTTCTTTAGATACAACATTAAGCACTCTCGAAAGTTGCAAAATATGGCAAAAAAACATAGATTGTATGTATTACTTGGTGCTGAGTACGGTTTGGTCCATTGGGTTGTACCCGTTCCTAAACAAGCACGAATATAATATGTTAGGTTAGCTTGCAAATTATTGTCGTGATACGTTACTAGCAAAAATTACCAGTAGCATGCATCTAGTCCTCCCGTGCCGTCGTCAAGATGGAATCTGACAGATCTGTCATCACTGTGCGTGTGCAGTTTACGACCAACAAGTCTAACCTGCATAAAACGTGGTATAGACACCATTATCCTACTGGTAATACGGCAACATATGGGTCCTAATGTATATATGCTATTACCTTATCAGGTTTCTTCCCGTTTATCACAGGCGCCTCCGCGTCAACAGTGCCGGATGCCGCATCCCAAATCGTTTTCGCCGTGACGGGGAAGAGGCATTCATCTCGTGAGTACTGCAACAAGATTAAGACACATGAATAGTGTCGAATAAATATATTGAGACCATCTGCTGTAAATATGTGAAAAAATAAGACTTCACAAATTTCCTAGAGGACGAGATGCTTGGCGGGCTGGCCGGCGTGAATGGAGTGGTGCTCTGAGCGTGGCGCGCTTGACTCGATTGCCCCGACGTGACAGCACGAGGAGGCGTATCTTGCGTGAACCGTAGCTGTGACAGAGGCGTGTAGCCCGGTTGCGACAGTGGCGTGCTGCCTGTCGGCCTCGACCTCCATGGATTTGACATCGCGACGATCAACGGCTGCTCAACTCGTAGGTGACGCTTGCTTTGCGAGAAAACTAGGCTGCTATTGCGAGATTCACATGGGTCCCTTCGAAGAGATATATAGGCAGGTACGCAGGGGCGAGCACACTGATTCAATGCTACGTGCGGCACGCATGCATACCGCAAGCTAGCGGTGGGATATCGATGCTTGCATGTGAGCATGGCTCCTGTGGTCTGCACGCGCGAGTGTAAACAACCTTTTTCCATATTGGGACGACAAATTTTGGAGGCATGTGTCCTGACTGAGCTTCGCGGCAGTATTCATTTTTCTGGGTGGAAAACACAGTCTGGCGTGATGCATACTTGCGCATGCATTGCACTCAATGCGGTAAGCTTGGTGGAATCTGTCTGTTTGCATGCGGCGGCATGCACCCGCCATGACAAGCGCACCCATCTGCGCACCTATAATGCCGCTCAGGTGCAGACCTGATGCCCCACAAGTCGCGTTGTGACCATACGCCCATTGGCTAGCGTGGGCGGCAATTTTTTGTAAGCGTTGGCTTGACTGGACTTGGACGTTCAATGCCTCGTTTGGAAAGAATCGCACTACAGTAGTGGGCAGATGGCCGCAAGGTGGTGGCATGCAAAGACATGCATGCATTGGACGCACACTGTTTTAGGAACGATTCTTTGACCCCATCTTTGGACGACAAGGAATCTGTTTTATTAGAGGGATCAGAACGATACAGCGTGCTGTACATTTGTCGCGATGACATATTTAATCTTGCCTGTTGTACATGTACCATGGTCTAATGGGTGCCATTTTCATTAGTGCAGCTATGATTTTGATGTACGACAAACATACCGCGCGCATCATGCATCTTGTACTCACGTATTATAAATACGAGTGGTCCCATAGGTTTCTATGTGCCATGCCCACATGTTCATTGCTCAGTTCCAAAATGATGCAAGATAAAAACAAAAATGCGTTTGGTCCATAAGTAGAGGGCATGCATGTTCCTGGAACATGATTACTAAAGTTCATGGTACATCGTGTATACCACTACTGTCATGATAATGTCATATACCAAGGCTGCATTTGAGCTTGTTCTGCAATTTTGATATTGCACCTTGTTGGAATCGGTGCATGCATATAAAATAATTATCGATGAAACCATAATAATTGTAGACATATATGTAGTGAACGCAATAATTGTCGGATGTGTTGCTCCTAATACATGAGTACTTATAAGTGGTACATTCACATCATATCATGGAACATTTAATGGATTTCAGCGTTGTTGCACTTGGTACATTTGCATGCGGTACATTTGCATGACAACTAATGTTTATTGGGTTTGGTACATTTATCGAAGAGATCGTTACCCTAAATTAGAAACATTCAACGGACATAATAGAACTTGCTCGTAATACATGAGTATTTTAGCGAACACGAGGATTATCGCGCGTGATGGACTCACAGAACATATAACCATCATACCGTGATAAAAAAAAGATACATGGACGTGGTCCATTTACATGAGAATCGACGTTTATTGTACTAATACATTTATGAGGGTGATTGTTACACGATCCTACAAACATTTAGTGGACACAGTAGTTCTTGATCCTAAAAAATATGTGTACTTATACGTGGTACATTTACATTAGGTCTAGGTACATGTAGGCGGACGTCGTCTTATTTTTTCATGACACATATTAATAATGAGTCCGTGATAATATACCCTTCAATAAAATACAGAAATAGAGAGAATTCCCCATCCCTCCCACGTTTTAGGATATGCATGACACATATTAATAATTGACATAGTATTTCTTGTTGCAATTTATTTACTTTTTTTATCTATCTATCACTATCAGAATTAATCCTTGCAAGTGATGAGTTCAGGTGGGTTGACAACCCTCTAGCCCGCGTTGGGTGCAAGTATTTGCTTTTGTGTGTGCAGGTACTATTCACTAGGATTTGCATGGTTCTCCCATTGGTTCGATAAACCTTGGTTCTCACTGAGGTAAATACTTACCAGTTACTATATTGCTTCACCCTTCCTCTTCGAAAATCCCAATGCATCTCACAAGTAGTAGTGACATCCAAATTCAATACCAAATCTGACCTGTACCAAATGTGAAGTGTTATGACGATAGCGCTGATATCTCAAATTCTTATGAACAATCTGATTTCATTCGAACAATCATCAAAACTTCAATCATGGCGTTTAAGAGTGCCTTCAGTGATCTAAAGATGGTGTGGCAACACACGACTAAAGATAAGTCAACAATGATGATGATTAATGCATGAATAGAGCTCTCATGTGCTAGCTGGAATAGACATAAATCACCGATATTGTTGAGGGCACGGGTGATTGCTTTGGTACTCAAAATTATTATTGTTGTGATGAGAAATTCTTTTGTAGGTAGTTTAAACCCATTGGAGTGCCTCCACTAAATATGTGGTATAACAAATTCTTTAGTGAGAATACAGATGTTCGCAGGGCATGAACAATAAAACTAATGTATCACCATAGGGATATATGTGTTGCTTATGATGGGACTTCTAGAAGTTCTTATGGGCAAGAAATAATACACTGCACTCCTCCCAAAATTAAAGTGGTAGATGCACTTTCTCTTTCTAAATCCAGCGATGGCCCTTCTCCCAAAAATAAAGTGCTAGATGTACTTCTCCCAAACACCAAAAATTGTCTTCTACAAATCCACCATCATGCAATCCCGGTGCCTCTTGTCATGGCGATGTCTTCCATGATTCCATTGATGTTATTTGTAACTGGTACACTATTGGACAAAACCCTAGCTCGAGGTGGCACATTCAGATTCCATTGATGAAACCATACAAAATAGACAAGATACATTCAGCGAACACGACGATAATCGCACCTGTTGGACTCACCGAACATATCACCATTATATCGTGGCGAAAAAAAACATACATGGACGTGGTACATTTACATGAGAATCGATGTTTATTGGACTTAGTACATTTATCAAAGATATTGTTACACGATCCTACAAACGTTCAGTAGTCACAATTGGTCTTAGTCCTAAAAATATGAGTACTTATACGTGGTACAATTACATTAGATATTGGTGCATGTAGTGTATATCGCTATATTTTGTGTTGACACATATTAATAATGAATCCATGATAGTATACCCGTCAGTAAAATACAGAAATAGAGAGATTTCCCCATCCCTCCCACATTTGCCTTACGTGACGAGCAGTAGGCAACCCTATGCCCCAACATTGCCCCCCCCATTCCGACCCCTCTACATCAACCGATGTCGCTAGGGGCAGCGGCCAGGCGAAGCCCGGATGACGACGGTTGTGTTGGGGCAGTTCACAAACACATAGCGCGACATGTCCATTGCTAGCCCATTTCCTACCGGGCAGTGTACTATGCGCGTGTTGGGCATCTCAGTGGCAGCGTCCGTACGCAGTTCGGTGCGCTTCCGTGCCACCGGCATGGTGGGTGGCTGCGCATGCAGTGGTGGCTGGGTATCCAAACCCTTAGTTGGAGGTTCGACACTTAAGGATATTTGATCAAACCATGTAGTTAGTTCAGATACATATAGCGAACACAAGAATTATCGGACCTGCTGGATTCACAAAACACGGCACCATTGTATCATGCGCAAAAAACCATACATGGACGTGGTACATCTACATCAGATCGTGGTACATTTAATTCAATTCACCGTAATTGGGCTTGGTATCATAGTATTAATGAGTCCGTAACAACATGCCCATCATATAGAAAATAAGGAAGAAAGAGCCTCCCCCCTACGTCGCATGATGACTATTAGGCATCCCTAACACCGACCATCGTCGCCCCCCACCCTCTCCGATTCCTCCACGTCTCGTGTTGCCGCTATGGCCGAGTACTGGGATAAGACCGGTTGATGTCTGTTGTGTTGCGACAAATCACGTGTGCTAGCGCGGTAGATCATCTGCGGGCCCCCTACCCCTAACTTGCATTTGGGATTGATGTTATTTGTAACTAGTACATATATTGGAAAAAAGCCTAGCTCGAGGTAGCACATTCAGATTCCATTGATGAAGCCATAAAAATAGCCTGGATACATTCAGCGAACTCGAGGACTATCGCACCCGATGGACTCATCGAACATATCACAATCGTATTGTGACGAAAAAAACTACATGGACGTGGTACATTTACATGAGAATCAATGTTTATTATATTTACTACATTTATTAGAGAAATTGTTTCACGATCTTACTAGTTCAGCGGTCATAGTAGTTCTTTAATCCTGAAAATCTGAGAACTTGTACGGGGTACATTCACATTAGATCTTGGTACATGTAATGTACATCGCCGTATTTTTTGTCTCGACACATATTAATAATGTACATGTAATGTAGATCTTGGTACATGTAATGTACGGGGTACATTCACATTAGATCCATACCCACATTTGCCTTACGTGGCGACCAGTAGGCAAACCTACCCGCACGTTGCCCCGCCCCCTCCCACCCCCTACCTCAGCTAATGCCGCCAGGGATAACGGCCGGGTGAAGCCTGTATGATGACGGTTGTGTTAGGGCAATTCACAACACCTAGCGCGACAGGTCCATTGCGAGTGCAACTGCTACGTGGCAGTGTAGGATGCGCGTGTTGGGCATCTCAGTGTCATTGTCCATGCGCAGTTTGATGTGCCTCTGTTCCACTGGCATGATGCGTGGCTGCGCATTCGATGGTCACTGTTGCCATTATTATACAAGCCTCCACTTGCATCGCCACTGCCAGTGGCCGAACCGGCAAAAAAAATCGGCTGGCACCGGCACCCGTGGGGGTGGGGTGGGGGGGGTGTGGTGGTGGAGGATGGGAGGGGGGTCAAATCGCGTATCGTTGCGCGGTAGGGCGGGCCGCCTGCTCCCCATGCGTACTCTTGCGTGTGGTACATTCACATTCATATGACTATACAGTACTTGTAACGTGTACAAAAAATGAATATACCCCTAATTGGACGTGGTACTTAAACCCGATACACGACACACCGTTTATATAATCTATTGACACGCTCATACATGTTCCGGGTACAGTAGTCTGGACAATATCCTTGTTGGAGATGGTACATTTATGGTAGAGCGTGCTGTGCCCATGTATATATTTTTTTATACCATCCGACCTCGATATCCAGCCCACGGCCCAAACCAACGCATATAGGGGATACGGATGGGTAGTCAAGACTAGAGCGCTCCAGATTCATCTAGAAAAATAAAGAGGCTCGGCATACACTACTAGCGACGGCTCGCTGGCGATAATGGCGGTGGCGGCGTAGCGCACACCGGACCAAGGTTTGCACGCTTGCTGGACCTGCCGAAGACGCAAGGGGATCGCCGGTGGGGTACGAGAAGCAGCAGCTCGCCGTTGGCCGTAAAGCTGTAAGTGTGGTATCGTCCTCCTCGTACTAGTGAACACTCGGCAGACGTTTGATTATCGCTCCCGCCGCTAGTTAATCGCTAAGGCGGGATGACGCAGTACAACCGATTTTGTTTATCTACTTCGAGGTCGTATCTATTGCATATTCACCACAAAATTATGTAGCCATTAAAATTCGTGTTAACCTAGTTTATCGTATACAATTACAGAGCAATCTGTGATATTTTCATTTTTTCTTGGCCTGTGATATCTGACTATATGACATTCATAGGATTAAGGGGGAGCATTGCGGCTAATCGATCCAGTATTTTGTTTGTTTTCTTCTGGTTAGATATGGATGCACCTTCTGAATCCGAAGAGTGCGGGGCGGTTGATTTGGATGAGCAGGATTGTGAAATCAACTGTGATGGACCTGCAGGGACCACTTCAAGATGCTCTGTTAGAGTGATTTACAATGTCATATCGAAGTTCAGCAAAGAAAAGCAGGACATTGTGAAGTCCATGGGATGGGGCGGAATTTTGCTGTTCCCATACATGTCCAAGCTCAACCTGAAACTTTCGTCGTTTCTTCTGATGCATGTGGATCCTGATAGAAGAGCAACCGTGCTGGGTCCGGACAAAGTTTTCCCATTTGGGGCAACAGATGTAAACAAAGTGTTTGGGCTCCCTTGCAAGGGTATGAACGTTCGGAAATCGACGATTGAGCAGACCGAAGAGGTAGTGAGGAAAGTCAGGTTTCGTCTTGGAATGAACACCAAAGAAAGAAGAAGCCTGAAAGCAGTGCAGGCGATCTTGGAGAAGGAGCATTTAGGTCCAATGCAAAAGGATGACGTAGACGCATTTAGGACGGCACTTGCGGTATTTGTTATGGGAAATTTGCTTGCGCCGACCACAAAGTATGACTACAAAAAATTAGGCTATTGGCCAGCTCTCTCTGATCCAGACTCTTTGCATAACTTCAACTGGTGTTAGGATGTAGTAGAAGAAATTATAGAAGCTGCTTCAAAGTTCATAGTTAATGCCATGAAGAAGAAGGCAATATCCATCATGACAGGGTGTACACTATTCCTGCAGGCACGATGACACACTGTTCGAATTTCATGTTTTTATCGATCTGCTATCATGCATACATCCTTATTATCATTATAATAACATGTTTTTTGTGCCATTCATTTGCAGATTCTATTCCTGGATAGCCTGGATCTCGGAGAATTCACATTACCAGATGACACATTGCCAAGAATAGATCTTTTCACAAAAGATCGGATGCATGACATGATACAGTGTATATTAGCTAACCGGAATGATGCTGATTTTGGTGTCGCAAAGGTATGTCCATTTGTAATGCGGTATTTCTGTAGTCTCTTCCAGCATGTGATCTTCTATTTTGTAGTACTAATTTAGACACCCTTCTGTATCACAAACAAATTTACCAGTATTTGTTAACGATGCAGCTTAAAGATCAATCACTTATCATATACTCAAAAGTTACTGATGGTAGTCAGGATGATGGTCTTGCTGCATTCTCTATCTTATTCCCCGACGACCCACTTAAGGTGTGTATCAACGTAACCGTTATTCTTATGCATTGGTTTTAAGATTGCAAACTTGTGAATGCTGATGCGTGTTATCTTTCCTGCAATGATAGGCTTCTGAACAGAGTGACAAGTTGTTAAGGCATCATCACAAACGGATATATTATGAGCTTCAAAATCAGATGTCGCAATATGCGTTCTCTAAATCAATGCGTGTTACATCAAAGTCAAACAGAGTTGGGAATAATACAACGATGGTTTCTATGAAAATAGAGTCAGTCATATCATTTCTTCAAGACGTACGTACAAAAAGAGACCCCGGCAGTATGTCTCAATTTATTTCAAATGAAACAAGTGTATCAGGTAATACATCTCTCCTCATGAGGCGTGCGTACAAAAAAACCACGTTATTATGTGCATGATCAAAGTGTTTCTAAATGCTTTGGCAGATGCATATGAGGTGACTGGCGCTAAAGAGATGGACATCTTCAAAGTACGCAAGAGGCGAAAACCTGATGACATCATTGACGGTAGTATCAGGGGGCAAGATGGAAATGCGGATCGGTCATCAGGAAAATTCTTAACGCTCTGCCAGCCATCCCATGAGATGTCAACTGACAAAGACAATGTCAGATACGAATGTAACAGAACATACGGATGCGATGCCCCCATGAACTTCCTGGTAGCTCATCAAAGGGTGTACACACGCCCCAGAAGCAGGTCTTCAGTTTTATTCCGCGAGACTGGGTAATAGGAGAGCAAACCCTGAAGTCATCTCCTAGCAAGACAAACAAAGTTATCCAGGAATGCTATATGTTTTAGAGAGAGACGCGATTCACATATCAGATCAATCTAAACGCCAAGACTCTTGACTTTGATGTATGTGATTCACCGATTGTGAAGAAGAAGGACCGGGTCATTTGCTGGGCTGATAAAGAAAGAAGGGTGGTTGCTCCGCTTAAATATTAGCATGCTATGTGCATTGACTTCCACAAATGGTTGACAGATAATAAGAAAGGAGCTGCTTGAGAGGTAAGATTATGAATCTATACTTGTAACATCTTCTTTTGAAGCTATAATTGAACGCATCATTTTGTTACAGACATGCTAATATATCACTTTTAATCTGCAGTGTGTGGATCATGCATCATACTCCGTCATATATAGAGTTATCAGGGTACGATATAAAGCGTCATCCATGCAAGGACCAAGACATGGACCACGATATGTTCAATGTTCTGATAGGAAGACTACTGCAAGCTGAAGATCACGTATTTGAAGTAGCATGGAGCAGGCATTACATCGAATCAGATTGTGTGGTATATGAATCTTCCCCCGTTCCTGTCATATTTAATGCATGTGACTGAAATTGATTATTGCACATTCGACGTGCATGATATGAGTTCATTTCGTATTACCCAAACAGACGTGCGTACTCTCTGGATCCAAACCAACAAACTATATCAACATACGAAACTAGTTCATTGGAGATAACATAGCATACGACGTCCCGAGTTGCAAATTTGTAAGTTATAATTTCATTAAGGAATCATTCAGATTAATGATGAGTTATATTTTGCACCTGCTGCATGTTCATTTAGTTTATGACAAAATGCAGCTTTTCCTGAATGGCCTCATCAACTTCAGATGGGTGTCATAGGTTGGGACTTCAATTGGGACAGCCTCGAGCCTGTATTCCACTTCGACAAATTTTCTATGATAGCCAGGTGATACATGTTATGATTTATATAACGTTTGCATATGCCTCTAGTTATTAGTGCTCGTTACCAGTTTGATGTTAGATTTTTTCACATCATGACCATTTGTGTACAGGCACTTGACGGGATTTCATACCATCCACTTCTGCAAGCACTTTGATGGGTCGCGCGTCAAGCATGACATGGTTAGCTAAAGCTTTAACTTGCCTAGTGGTATTCTTGTACATCATCCTTTGTTTTGTGTTACTAAATGTGGTTGCAATTTTCACGATGATTTCAGATCCGCAACGCAGACATCGCTCCTTTTTTTCTGTATGACTTGATGCACTTAAGGGGGAACAGTGGTGTGCGGCCTAGGCAATTCATTGAGACTACCGATGACGACTGATCAGGCTTGCGCTTCTTTGTGAAATGGATGCTATCAGAGATGCATATGATGGAGGCATTCAGAAAAAAATATGATTGGTTATGTACCCTTTTGTTGCAATATGTGAACTCGTTATGCACAAAATACTGTTTGCTTTCATTAGTCTGTTGTTTGAGCTATATTGCTCTTATGATCTTGTTATGAACATAAGTAACGTGTGAATATGTGTGTGGATTACTACTGTTTTATTCTTATCATAAATTCCTGGAAAACCGTAATATTTGCTACAATGAATGCTCTTACATTGGGATTCCGTTTCCTACAATGAGTTTCCGGAAAAGGGTTTTCCACTGCTTTATATTATAAAGCACAAACACATAATAAAAGAATCCGATACAAACACACACCACACAGACCTGAGGCAAGATACATGAATGCTGGGCACTGTCACACGACCTCAACGAATCAAAGCATAAAAAGGATGAGAAAAAAAATGTTCTGATAGGAGCCGGCAAAGGCCGCAACCACAAGGACCAATGTTTCGTTCCCGTTTCGAATGCACAGAGCGCCAAGAGGCATCGGTTGTTGCCATAATACAGAGGGAGATTGATACTGATCTATTGCCACCGCCGCTTGAAGAGGCCACCTTGGGATACTCCCAAACCGAGCGCCGCCGCACAGCCACATGGGTTAGCCCATGTCCAGCTAGACTCTGATGGCCGCGACCAACGCACGTGTCGACTGAAGCCCACCACCGACGCCCCCCCACCCCCGGCCCATGTTCCGTTCCCTTTCTGAATGCACAGAGCAGGAAAGAGGCATCAGAC
Organism: Triticum aestivum; assembly: GCF_018294505.1. Classification (NCBI taxonomy): domain Eukaryota; kingdom Viridiplantae; phylum Streptophyta; class Magnoliopsida; order Poales; family Poaceae; genus Triticum; species Triticum aestivum. The sequence continues at coordinate 33,087,984 of NC_057814.1, forward strand.
GTTGCCATAATACAGAGGGGGATGGGTTACCGAGCTATTGCCACCACTGCTTGGAGAGGCCACCATGGGATCCTCCCAAACTGAGCGTCGCCGCACTTCCACATGGGTAAACACTGATGCGTGCTCCCTATACAAACGCAATCAGGCCATCTGCGACCCCCGATGCCGGACGCAATGCGTATGATGTAGGCATTGACAAAAACATATGATGTGTTATGTACCCTTTTTTGCAATATTGGAACTCGTTATGCACAAAAAGCTGTTTGCTTTCATTAGTCTGTTGTTTGAGCTATACTGCTCTTATGATCTTGTTATGAGCATAAGTAGCGTATGAATATGTGTGTGGATGACTACTGTTTTATTCTTATCGTAAATTCTTGGAAAACCTTAATATTTGCAGTAATGAATGCTCTTACATTGGGATTATGTTTGGTACAATGGTTTTCCACTGCTTTATATTATAAAGCACAAACACATAATCGAAGATTCCGATACAAACGCACACCACAGGGACCTGAGGCAACATACACGAATGCTGGGCACCATCACACGATCTCAGCGAATCAAAGCATAAAAAAGATGAGCAAGAAATGTTCCGACAGGAGCCTGCAAAGGCCACAACCACAAGGACCGATGTTCCGTTCCTGTTTCCAATGCACAGAGCACCAAGAGGCATCGGTTGTTGCCGTAATACAGAGGAGAGGGATACCGATCTGTTGCCACCGCCAGTTGAAGAGGCCACCGTGGGATCCTCGCAAACCGAGCATCGCCGCACAACCACAGGGGTTACCGAGCTATTGCCACCGTCACTTGGAGAGGCCATCGTGTGATCCTCTCAAATCGAGTGCCGCCACATAGTCACATGGTTCAATGCTGATGCGTGCTCCCTATACAGACGCGATCAGGCCATCCGCAACCCCCGATGCCGGACGCGATGCCAAGGCGCATCTGGAAGCACGGACACAGACGGCACCACCAGCCCGCACCACCTTGAACATTGCTACGGATTCGGTGGTGCGCTACCACGAATGGCATCGAGCGCCGCGCCCTGCCGCGAGATCTGGCCCGCGCCATACACCATACGCGGAGTGTGTACATACATCCATTTCTCCACAAGTAGGTCCGGACGTAGTGGGTACGTTCGTAAGTAGGTTGTGTTTAATCCAATTGGTCAACTCTAGGTTCAACAGACTGACAAGTGGGCTGGCGAGACCGTAAACCTCGTCCCATTTGCTACAGTTTGGGTGCATTCAACGCTCTCCTGCCTCCATCTAAGCCATCATTGGGTCGCTGGGGCGGTGAATCCCGTGAGTCACTAGCACATAGCGCGCGATTCTTGAATGAGAATGAAATGTGGGTCTGGTGCATGTATGCCCACCATGTCATAGCACAAACCCCAAAATGGGTAAATGAGACGGTGGGTACCGTTAGTCACTAGCACAAACCGTAGGATGCTGTAAAGACAATGGCAGCTGGGGCCGGTCAGTGCGTCCCCACGATGTCATACACTAATCAGAAAGCTATGTATGATGGAGTAAAAAAGAGCGAACAGGAGACCGCGGGGGGATCGAGCGACTTCTTCTTCACTTCGTGGGCGGCGGCGGACAGCAGTCCGTGGCGTCTCCTTTTGTCGGATCTGGGCGGGAGCTACTGACGGATTGAGCCAAGGTATGTATGGTCAACTACTCTACTGGTTCGATACTTGCAATGCGCTCGGCGACATATAGCATCCCCTCTGCAACAGGAAATAACAAGCGAGTTTAGGTAAAGGGCAAGGATCTCGTAGGAGGCACACATTGAGGTGATGTAAGTTGGGTATTTCCCGTCCTCCAAATTCTTGCTTCATACTATACACTAATTGTTTTTTTTGAGAGTACCATATACACTAATTGTCAAACTTGTCTTCAAAGGAGAGTTGCCCTGCCACTGTCTTCAGCTTCCAAAAATGCCTGCCATGCCACACAGTTCCAATGGAGACTTAGGTGATACCCGAGCCGAGATCATCCATCACTTCTCAGCTCAACGTATGAAGAGTAACTACTATATATGCAGGCTGGTCGAAAGGTCAACCTGTAGGTTCGACCCCTCTGCTTTTCTAGATAGAAAGAAATGTTTCCGTAGTTTGTAGGTGCAGATTGAGTTTGGTTGACGATCCTGAACAGCCTGGGAGAGTATATCTCTACTTCTAATAGAGCAGTTGGTAGCCTCGTACTCCGGTTTTATTTTTGTCCCGTTTTATTTCCTCCCACCACCCCCGTACCACTGGTTTTTATCTATCTACAAATCTTCCCTCCCATTGGTTTAAGCCGGTTATCAATCTTTGGAAATGCAATAAAAGTCACATCTCTACTTTTAATGAAGCAGTTGGTAGCCTGGTACTCTGGTTTTATTTTCGTCCGGTTTTATTTGCTCCCACCTCCCACCACCCCCGTACCACTGGTTTTTATCTATCTACAAATCTCCCCTCCCACTGGTTCAAGCCGGTTATCAATCTTTGGAAATGCAATAAAAGTCACAAGGGGATAAATAACATCACGGTCGGCAGTCAATCTCAAACCTACCAAGAGATTTGGTAACAGAATAAATTCAAATGAAAGTGTGGGGGACGTTCGTATACATAAGGGTGGTAATCTCTACTCCCGCTGTTTTTTTCTCTTTTCACGACTCCTGCAAGCATGTCCCAAATCACATCGTTCCATATATGGACTAACTGAGAATCTGGGATTTTTTTCCATCAATCGCACTGCCGTTCCATGCCCCTCCATCAACAACCGATCAATCTTCCACATCGGAAAATAAAACAATCTTCCAAATCACTTCATTCCATATATGGACTAACTCCAAATCTGGGATTCCATCGATCGCGCTTCCTTCTTGCCCCTCCATCAACAGGCGATCAATCTCAGCGCAGAGGGCACTCACTGTGGCACGAAGAGTCCCTCACTGTTATCCTCTTCGACCGGCATCACAACGATGGGTCAGCCTGTGCACACTACAAACCGAGGGTGCAGATGTGCCACGCACAAGACACAGGGAGACAAGGGCAGGAGCGGCAGCAGGCAGCGCTGGAGCACGCAGCAAGGTACGCATGGAAAACGGCCACAAATGATGTATCATGTATCTTGGTGTCCATTGTTCTTACCGTTGTTTCGTACTCAAATTTCACCGTAGCACGTTCCTCATCTGGTTCAAAGGAAACGAGTCTGATTAGGAGAGTAGACTTTTAGATCCCGGGTGCCTAGACACCCGGTTATCTGGACCGTTCGTGCATCTCTCGTGCGTTGAGATGTGTGCCAAGCTGCTAAACGAATCAATATAATACCAGGTCTATTCTTGAATAGGCGCAGGATGTTACGACAGCAGCCAAATAAACTATGTCTAGTACAGCATAGCTGCTACACACCTGACAAGATTGATACGACATGTCTGCCATGTCTGCGTGGCATAGTATTCTGAGGGACTAGACGTGTCGGCCATTCTTTCAATCCACCCATTCTCAACTCCCCCTGCCCCTGCCCTTCTGGTTCACCTTGCATCTTGCGCTTGCATCTTCCCCATCCTGCGCCGCACAGTAGTGATCCCCATTCTCAACTCCCCCTGCGCTTCTGGTTCACCTTCCATCTTCCCCGGCGGATTACATTTCAATCTATGGACTCCCATGTCCAGGATGCGGAACGGTATGTCCGCGAGGCAGGCGACACGCCCCGCACTGCAATTGAAGCGGAAGGATATCAGGTCGCGGCTCACGGGATTGATTTTCGGGCATCTATAGCCGCCGGCCTGGATCTGCAATCAACACCCAGGTTAGTTCGTCGCCCTTGTACTGATACATCGAGTTTTCTGAGATCGGAAACTTAAACGAACCCTGCTATACAGATCAGAAGTGGTGGATGGTGGTTCTTTTGTTACGATTTCGGGCGATGTTCATACATCAGACGCAGCGGCGACCCGTCATGACGGGACGAACTCTTGTCAATACCCACCAGCTTGTGGATGGAAACGGAGGTAATTCATGAGTTCAGTTGTATCTAATTCCAGAAGTTGATTCTCGCTTTATGAGAACAACATTCACAAAGTCCTCATGATAAAAATGCTGGATTGCAGTTTTGTGTCTGGATTATTTAGCATTCAGACACATGGTGTAGTAAATGTGTTCTGAATGGACAAGAGGACAGATGATTTTCTTGTTTCTAAACAATATTCAGAAGCGAAGCAGGACTATGTTAAACCTGAGAAATATGCTGTAGTAGGCATTTCAGTGAATCCTTGCAACCAATTCCTTGTGTTTGGAAAACGATGCCTGAGGTTTGCTTGCTTCAATACCATTTCTCCTGATTTGATCTACTCAGACTTCAAATTATAGCAGTGCAAATGGTTTAGTCGTAGTGTCTTATTTACATTCTCAGTAATTTTGAGTTATTTAGTGTCAGTTTTGGGTGAATGCTTTCAGAAGAAGAAACCGGTTTCATGCGCTAAAAATAGATAGTAACAAGAACATTAATAATCGTGTTTCCATGGCTAATATACAGGCTGCATTATGAAAAATGTGAATTGAAGTGATGCCACACGTATTGACTAGTTTGGTGGTGATACATACAGGAAGAAAACGGGTGACAGGCTCACAGCAAGGGAAATGCCAAGCAAGTTCACATCTATTGAAAGATGTCTGCTAAACTCTGAAGGTAAACATGCTCGTGATACATTTGCTCCTTTTGTGGGGTCATCACTCAATTCTTGTTAGGAAGCGTATGAGCAGTACAATTTGTTTGCTTGGGAGAATGGTTTTGGTATTCGACACGGCATGTCTAGATGGGGAGATGGATGATACCAGCTAATGCATGAAATTGTGTGTCAATGCCAGGTTACTTTTTACACTGTCACTGTACTGATTTTTTGTCAATGTTTTGTTATATATGTTTCATCTCTCACAATAATTCCATCAAATGCAAAAATGTAGGGCAAACCAGAGAAGGAGAATTATGTATCATGTAAAACTCAATGCAAGGCAAGGATGAGGCTTCTTCGTACAGAAGACCATGGTTGGTATGTTAGCATCTTCAGTAATGAGCATAACCATCATCTATCTGGAAACCGAGAGGAGACAAGGGAATGGCATTCACACAGTGAGAGCAACCCCGTACTTATGTACTTCATCAAGGATTTGAGAGAGAACAATATCAGTATCAGCAAGGTGCACAACATACTAAATGCAACGCATGGTGATCAGGCTGTTGCACCGTTCCGTAAGCAATCTTTAAGGTATCTATGCTTTTGGATTGCTCAGGATTCGATATCTGACGACATGGAAATAACTGTAAAATTGCTAGATGAAATGAAGTGTGTGGATCCAAGCCTGTCAGTATGCGTAGAAATCGATCATGAGGGTTCCCCTAAGTTCATCTTATGGTGTACTGGGAAGAATAAACAGGATTATGTGTACTTTGGTGATGTGGTCACTTTCGACACAACATACAGAACCAATCTTTATAATATGCCGTTTGGTATTTTTGTTGGTGTGAACAATCACTACCAGTCAACCATTTTTGGAGGTGTGCTCATGCGCGAGGAAACAGTAGCTGGATTCGAGTGGGCTTTCAGAAATTTTGTTGAAGTTATGAATTGGAAACATCCGGTCACCATCCTAACAGGTCGATGCCGCATGGATATTACCATAATGTTGTATTTCATCTTAATATGTTTGCTGTGAAATTCATTTGATCTATTGACTTGACTGATTATATATGCATGTGCAGATCAGTGTAGAGCGATGGAAGGGGCAATAAGAAATGTACTTCCAAATACAAGACACTGTTGGTGTAAATGGCATGTCATGAATTGTGCCAAAGAACATCTCGGAGGTGTCTACAGCAAGAATAGTTTATTCAAAGAAGAATTCCACAAACTCATAAATGAGATCCTTTGCGTTTCCGAGTTTGAGGAAAAATGGGCCAAACTCCTGGATAAGCATGATCTGATTCAAACTAAGTACCTAAGCAATTTGTACTAGAATCGCGAGAAGTGGGCTAAACCTTATTTTTCAGATGTTTTCTGTGCTGGCATGACGAGCACTCAACGAAGTGAATGCGCTAACCACCTCTTGAAGCAGTACATTCCTAGATCATTGCCTATGCACTTGTTTGTGAAGCGGTACAATAACCTACTAAGGTCAAGAAGGTCGGATGAAGGAAAGGAACAACACAACACCAATGTGGTATGATAAGATAACGATGATCACTATGTGCTAAATAGTTGCTTCTTTACTACATTTGTTCATTAATATGACTGACTCATTGTGTTTTGAAATATATGATGACAGAAAAGAAGGAAGTACAATATGGGACACCCTCTAGAGGTGCACGCCGGAGATGTTTATACGAGTGCAGTGTACAATAAATTTGAAGATGAGTTTTATAAGTCAATGTCTCTGCGTGTTTCCGATCGCATCGGTGACATTGAATTTGTGGTCACACGTGCGCACCAGGACTTCATGGTCGATTATGAGACGAAGTCATACACGGTGACTTTGAGCGAGGGCGGTGATCTCATATTGTGTAACTGTGGGTATTTTCAGCATGTTGGAATGCTACGCCGGCATTCTATAAAGGTAAAAAATTGATTCCGATTAGCGATCATATGTATTTCATTATGCTGCCATCTAGATATAGGCATCATGTTGCAATCCGGCATCATAACCACAGAAATAAAAATTATGTGTGATAATATAGATTTTGTATTGTTGTAATGACGTCTCATGACCCCTGCTAGGTACTTCTGCGTAAAGACATATTCAAGATACCCGCTAACAACATATTGAAACGATGGACACGGCAAGCGAAAGAAGGATTTGATGATATCAGTTGCCCTAGCCTGAACAGTGAGGATATGGATGATTCAGCAGCACGGCAAAACATACTATACATAGCGGCTGTAGATGCAGTGAAAGAAATATGTCAATGTAAGAGCATGCTAGAAAAATCTTTGCAGGTTTTCCGTGAGCTGAAGACAGAAGCGATTGCAAAGCGTAATGAAGATGCAACAATGGTGTTACAAGAGAATCATTGTCGGCCAGATGACGGTAACGTAACCAACAGTTGCCAAAATCTAGATTTGCAGCCGCCTAAGCGTGTGAAATCAAAGGGGAGGCCAAAGACAGTTCGTCTAAAATCAAAGTTGGAGTACGTAAAGGTATTTGGCCAGAAGAACAAACCTGTTGCTAGCTTATATGGCAACGAAAACTCACAGCCATGCAAGATCAATGATCACAGTGTGACAATGGAAGCTGATGCCCTTCGGTCGCCCTCTGGGAAGCGAATCAAATGTGGAAGATGCAAGAAAATCGGACATAACAGGAAGACTTGCAGTCTTAGAGGCATATAATGTGAGTTGCATGTGACCCAAATGTAGTACGATATATGTTGAATGCTAACGGTTTGTGTCATTTTGCTTTGAATGTATGACCAGATCTGGATATAGACATGTCCACAAGAACTAGTTTGATATGTTTATGATCATGATCTACGACCGACGGCATCGGGTGTCCTTATATTGATGTGATAGAATATTCCCCACCTCCAATCCATGGCCGATGATGATGCCGTTGCGGTTTTTTTTACTCCCATTTGCATGTGCTGTATTGTTTTAGTTATTGTTCTGATGTTTTTTCATGTCACACGTCATTTGATGATTAAATACTGGATCATATTTGACAATATGTAGTGCATTGGCGGAATCGTTGGTAATACATTCCAGTGATCAGCACTCTTGTATTATGCCTTTTTGGTTCCTTGAATCAGTGGTCTGGTTGCAGTTAATTTTCCATTTCATATATGTTGTGATGAATAGAGATTGGATTGTCTTCAAGGATATCTATTCCCTTCGTGGTCGTTGGTGTGGCTTTCCAGTGGTGTGCACCTTTGTATTAAGCCTTCTTGTCCCTTGAAACGGTGTTATTATTGCAGTTCATGTTCTGTTGTTTTTCCATCTCATATATCTTGTGATGATTAGAGATCGGATCATCTTGAATCAACTCTAATGCATTTCGTGGTCGTTGGTCTGATATCGCAGTGGTTGACGCCTTTGTATCATAACCATTTTGTTAATTAGTCATTGGGGCCGAAAGACTGCACTTTCTTTTTAATTGTCTGGAACACCATTTACGAATAAAATTTTGGAACTAAATATATGCGTGATTTAATCCACATATCAAGATAATTCTACGCGTCGTGTATAATAATCGGGTGTGTGCGACCAACAACACAATCTCACAAGCCGCGCCCCGTTTTTTTTGATGATATCAGATGAACATAACAAGATGATGCCATAACAAAGCAAGTAGTTGATTACCCAATGTTCTTGGAACAGATAAAGGAGGAAAGACAACATAGTTTTTCAGAATACAACAGCGACGATATAAATGATGGTCCACATGTCCATACTACGCTTACATATAACGCAAAATAAGATGTCGTGAAACTCTAGGGAGTAAACATCTGACGGACTATGACATAAGCTAGATGTTCTCCATCATCTCAGCGACTGCCTCCTTGAAGAGATTACCCTGCATCCTGACCATGAGGTAGGCGAGCCGTTTGGAGTATTTGTGAACTCTCTGAAAGCAAAACAGTTGCTTCGTTATCAAAAAATTATTGAGCTGGTACATAACATGCATTGTAATTTGGGATGGGTTATTCGTCAGAAGATTTATTGTTGCTAACCTCATCCTTGAGGGACTTGAGCCCCGTCCCACCGCAATGCCAGCTAGCATATGTAGCTCGGAGACCATTGTCAGCACTGGAGTTCGTTTGATAAAAGCGATATAATGTCAGTTATTATGATACCATATCATTTCTCCTCAAGTGTTAGTATGCTGATTGTAACAGAGAGAGGATGAAATTGAAACATACCCGTCAAGGTTGGCGCTTCCATGCTTCATATGTGTTGCCATACATCGTCCTTATGCCACGACGCCTCATCAAAAATTTCATCAAGACAGTAGTGCAGCGAACGAACGAGACGGTGAACAAAGTAGTCATGTCTAAGATGTAGCGCAGCTGAATCATCATCTCCGATGGTCGTATCAACCACCCTGACCTCTTTCTTGCTGGTGTTGAATATGTAAGTTGCCCACACATCATGTAGCCTCGCAAAGTTTATGTACTGCAATGCATTTGGAATAGTATCATAATGATGATACGCATTCACAATATCCATCTTCACAAATGCATCTTGATCCAGAGTTTCCAGCAACTTACCTCAGTGCTCATGTCAGGAGTGTGTCCAAGTGCTTGCACACCAAACATACGTTCTACGTGTCTGCGTGGTGGACGCTCATTGAACCTGATGCATGCGCTCTGTACAATATAACAGATGAATGCGTGAGAAGACAGAGTGTATGAGGATATTATGCCTACTCGAATAGATACAATTGTTTTGGTTGGCACATGTACTTACAGTCCAAGTGGGTGATAGGAAACGTCTCCTTGGCCATCTAGTTAGTCCGTAGACCGCTCCCACATTTAATGATGACTCGAGCTGATTGAATAGTGCACTAATAATATCAACTGTGTCCCAACGAAGATCAACCTCAGCTAAAGTCTCCTCCCTCAGATGACTACCAGATATATGGGCACGTGTTGGGTAACCGATGGACACCCATGTTCTGAAGAACAAAAATGGAGTTAGTACATCAACATTAACAAGGGACGACGTGTTGCACTTTATGACGGTAGACGATGGTATGTTGTACCTCGATAATACCTCATCGGTAGCGCAATCCTCAAGCCATTGGCGGAAAGATTTACTCTCAGTCTTATGATCAAGATCTGCTATAGGCTTAGGCATGGTGAACCGGATAAGGAGATCATTGTTGTCAGCATCTCTGAAGCCATCATTGATAATCTGTGCTAGGATTCCGCGCCGTATTGCGTTAACCCTGACCGAGTTCGCCTGTGGAGAAATGGTGCCACCTGCATACGGTATAACATGTGAGTTCACAACTGCAATTATGTCATTGTACATCAGAATAAGTGTGTTGTAATCATAAAACAAATTTCGATGTGTTTGTGATTACCAGACGTGTCAAAAATTGGCCCTGAGCTTATGTGCTCATGAAACCTTACAGATGGTCCAGATTCCATGAGCTGCATAACATGTTCACATGTAGTAGCCATCGGTGTAGAAGCTGGAATCAAGGACTGTGTTATATCTGGAAGCATTTGTGGAGGTATTATTTTTCCAGTCAAAAAGATGCATGTCATAAAAATCTTTCTAATTGTACCGGGAATTATGTATGGCCACAATATTGAAAGATTATTGGGAGCGTTGCTCACCATGTCCGTTAGAATCACGATTAATCCTTCCTAGAGTCATGTTTGAATGATGAACCATTTGGATGCCAATGTCCATATGGTGATCTACAAAATACTTAAAATGTGATTCATTGTAGTATAATTTTTCATGGCAACTAACATGAGCACATTCTAGAGATAATATGTCACATATGAAAAAATTGCATTTATTATTTGATAGGTTTTATCAAGGCAAGTTTTATTACAAGGAGCACACAAGTAGTCCAATAATATTTTGTGTTGTGTTATTACTTCCATGAACATATGTTTGCTAGAATATGGAATTAAATTGTGCTAATACCGGTTGTGCGTAAGATATGGCTTCCATCCTGTTGGGGCACTTGAACATTGCGAGTTGCCTCGACATCATTATCCACAATGTATTCTGCAGTCACGAACATTCAAACGTTAAACCAACGGTAGAGATGGCGGTGGAGTCAAAACAAGTTGTAATAGTGTTGTATCTCAAAGACGGAACATTCAACAAGTCTGTATTGTAACCTGTGCTGTGTTCATTAGTGGCATGATCTGTTGGCATCTGTTGGCGTGCTATGTCTGCTAGAAGTGGCTGCTGTCGTCCTGATAACCAGTATACATTTTCTAGTAAGCATATCTAATAAATAATATTTAATCATGACTAGTACTTTGGAAAACGGTACTCGTCTTCTAACTGGTAGAGTTAATGTGGTTTAGTGCATGATTTTTTCATCATTGTTCAATGATTATTTCAGAAAAACTATACACCGTCGCATTTAAGTGATATGCTGATGTTGACATACCCGCTTCTGGAGATGCTACAACGATAGGGCTTACGAACAGAGGTTGAATGTTCGATGCCAGAATGTTAGTGTCAGCACCTGTATTGAGCATTTAATATGTCAGGCGTGTGTCTATAAATACTGTGCTGCCTAAACTAGAGCATACTGTGTTTACTACACATACAATTCTCATCTGATACAGCCACAGTGGCAGCTTCTGGATCGTCTGCTCCCTGCACATTCCTACGCTCCTCTTCAGGCGACCCTGTGCCGCCTAAATGTTTTGGAATTTGTCAGAAACATAAATGAGCTCGTTTGATACGGTGATGCATAAACATATTATATGCAAACACGATGATTGGCACCTTCCTGTGTGCATGACTCTGGATAATCGGGGCGCAAGTGAGGTGTGGGTTCTTGATCAGTTAATGCATGCGGGCTTGACTGTCCCGCGGCCACCACATTGCTATCATGCATGACCGTGCGGCTCAGCCTAGACTTCAACTGGGTGTTAACCCCTATCTTCTCTCTACAGTAACTGCGACACGCTTCTGTCCAGACAACATAAAGCATCTCTCAGCGCATTATTCGGGCAATATATTCAGGTTATTATGTGCAGTACGTACCATCTGTACCGTGATTTTCTCCTGGCATTATCTTCTTGCCCTTGTGATCCGTCTCATCTTGATTATTGGATCTTGTCGCTTTTCCTGCAATTGGATTTTATTTTATTGTAAGCAGCAGAACAAGAACATAAATATTTTGATTATCAGGCGAGGTTGGATTTTGTTTATGAAACATAATGCTTACATTTGCAATGATGTATGCAAAATATTTTACATGCAACTCATATGTTATCAAATAGACACCTGAGTTGTGTACTTGTACATCCGCCATCAATGCATTCCATACACCGTCCGATCCATCATCTGAATCCAAGAGACGTCTGCATTTGGACCTGAGCATGTCTTTTGTCACTGACTCTATGTGCTTGCGGGTTTTCTTGGCTATCATGCATGCTATCTTGCCAATGATGCTCTCCTGGTCCTATATGGTGAGATGAAGAAGAACAAATGGAGATAAGTATACTTATGAACAATGCAAAAAAGAATAAGGAAAGCATGGTGGAGTTTCATAATTGTTATGCAATACAGTATGTGCAAATAATATATATCACATCTTACATTGGACAGAAATGGCCACGAAGCATCCGACATCTCCTGATCATATGCATATGCACTAGCATCATCAATGGTTCGAGTCGCTTGTTCTGATGTATCCTTGTTCTTGACTACCACATCAAGACACCGCGCGACACACGGTGACTCAGTGCGAAGAAACTTTCTGCAAGCAATGAACACAATAAAAAAATGTGAGTTACGGAAAAGTATGCCACCAATAGATATAGGAAGCTATTTTTCCTTCAAAGAAACAAAACAAAAATATAAGGCTATAATAGTTGGACCGTAGCTCGTATAGTTTAGTCTCGCAGAAGTTACCTTTCTCTTGCCATATTTCAGCAGGATGTCCGATCCTACTGCATTATCACCATCGTGTGCCTGAGCTAGCTCGTCATTGTTCATCTTGTTGCTCTTGATCATTGCGGTTAATACATCCTTGTCGTAGGCTTTGATCCTCGGGATGACCGCCATGTCTACCTTGTCCCTCTTGGAGCATATGCGGTCTAAGATGAACACCTAAGAGATGGACGGTAAATATCAGAAAGGAATGCTTGCTGTCGCAAGGATGATAACAAAAAATAAATTAAAATAAAGGTTGCTAATTGGTACAGATACGTGCTTGCGTCATCTCGGTACCAGTGAATGACAAATATTATGAAGATGCATTTTTTTACAAGAGAAAACAACAGCAGCAACAACGACTCCAACTAATAGACAAGAACGTGAGCGAAACAACATATTACATGAGCTCATATTCCAGACCCAATATCTCAAAAACAAGTATAAGTTAATAAAAAGACGAATAGATTTCAAAATGGATGACACCATGTGATGAAAACGCAGGCACAAATGTATTTACGCATGCACGAAAGCCGGCAGACAAACAATGGAACGGAAGGCAACATGCAAATGGAATGAAGCATGCATACCCGCACAAACATCACACATCTTGGGATGCTGATGACGCTGTCGGCATTCTGCAGGCTCGCTGTAACCATAGGAGCTGCGAGCATGATGTTGTCGAGCACGTCCTGCGACCAGTTGTAGGAGCTTATCGCACCCACGTCGGAGATGGCACTGTTGACATGAGGCGGAATCTCCTTGCTAGGCACGAGAACCGTGGCGTAGCAGTACGCCACAAATGCTCGCGCAAAGTCCAGAGACTCGGCCATGTCCATATCCTTCCCAGCCTTACTTATCACCGTCTTACGGGCCTGACGTAGCGTGAGATCCGTGTCCAGGGGAACCCTAGGGCCCTCGTTCTGGTCGACGAGAGGAAGCGGGGCACCCTCGTGCGGAATGCCGAAGACGATGCCTACGTGGGAGCTGTCCATCGGCGCAAGAGCGCCATGGCCGTCGTCAACCATTGCTTGGAGGGCGCGGATCCTCGAATAGGAATAAGCTGAGAAGTGGCGATCTAACCGCTCAATCATAGGGAGCTCAAGCATCCCCCCGAACCCTACGGCTCTAACAAAGGTGCGCTGGTGCTCTGTGAAGCGGCTGATGGTGGTCACCAGGGCCTTGTACGCGGCTGTGCAGAACACAGGCTCGAGCCTAACGAGAGGTCCATGGTGGTGGGATGTTCTATGCGTGTGGCTGCTCTGCTGATAGGGTTGCTGGGATTGAGAATGGGAGAAGTTGCTATCGGAAGGGTTCATGGGATGCACCATGGAAGAGGAAGGGGGCAATGCTGGTTGGCAAGGAAGACGACGCAAGGTGGAAGGTGGAATGAGCACACAACTGTAGTCCTGGCTCCTTTTTATCTCCTTGTTAGTATCAGACTCTTCGATCCCACGGAAGCATATAGTGGTGGGACCAGAAGAAGTTACACGTCGCGCGCGTTAGACTTGGTCCGCCTGCAAAAGGTCTGTTCGTATCTTTCCTTCGATACGGTGCCCTTTGCTGATCGACCAAGCGTTCTCCCTCCGCACGAAGCGTCACATACAGCTGGGTCGGACTCCGTGCCGGTCAGTGTACAATTTCCTTTTATTATTTGTTGTGGCAACCCCAATGTACGTATTTACATTTGTCTCGTGAAGATATGCGACATTTATATGGTTCAAGCGTATGCAGCTCGCATACATGCATGTACAATGTGTAATATTGTCTACGGAAGTTTTACGATGGTTGTTTAAAAGATGTAGACCAGATTTTGTACTTGATATCGCCGTGAATAAACATAACTAAGTGTTTTGTTACAAAAGAAATGTTATTAAAACATGTATTGATTATTGCTCACTGGAACTTAAATGTTGAGATTTTTTCTGTTTTTTCTTTGTTGCTAGATTGCATATGATATAAAAAAATTCGTGAATTGGGCCATTGTGTATATATTATCATAGACTGTACTACAAAAATAATTACTTTTTTTATGCAAGTATCATATGCAATGAAATAACCCGAGTGTGTTGGCCATCAGACACCATAATTACGACTTATCAAAGACTGCCACATAGGTACCATGTCAGTATTCGTGTGCGGGTTTCGTGCATGATATACGTCGATATAGTTACGGTTCCTATGGACGCCAGCTTTTCTTGTCCTCATTTACGCCGTAGAATTGGTGTAAGATGGTGCCGAGAAAGATGAAGGCGAACCTTGGCCCTCATCACTTGCGCAAAGGGTATGGACCGTCCGCGTCGCGGAACCAAACAAGGTGGCCACGTCGTCCCTTGGGTGCTCGGTTATGCTCCTCACCTGGCTTGGCTAGCGATTCCACAGTGGATGGAGCTCGCGTTGGGAATAGTGTAATTGGAGATGTAGGGAAACCCGAGTTTAGAGCGACCTTGATTCGGGGACTCGGAACACCAAGCGTTCTGGAACCCTGGTTCTGAACTTACCTCGGAATAGGCCACGATGACGATATCGTCGCAGAGGATTTCTATTCCTTGGTAGCGTCGTCGGCGTGTTGTCTTTACGAGGCTTCGTTGGAATGATGGTGGCAATATGACACCGTTCCCCTTCTTGACCGAAATATCCATGGAATGTGAGGTGATTGTCATGTGTGGCGATCTTGGTGTATGTTGTGGCTACATTAGTATTCAGCAACCTTTAGCATAATCCTTTTGGTTCGCGCTCCTGGTATACGTCGATGAATACTATATCCATGAGGGCCTGGAGATACACTTGATGGTATCGCTGTCTGCATATAATGGTGGTTTCGGATGGTGCAAGGTCATTGCCCATTTGTTGACATGCATAGGTGGCTAGTGGCGCAGGTTGGTTGGTCTCAGCCGGACGGTCGTGCTAAACGGGCATCGCTACATCATCGCATGGGCAAGCATCACGCGAATACTGCATGTCATGGGTTTAATGTAAACGTAATTTTTGTACCGCATAATCACCCATCTATGACGCTACTGATCGATAGCTAATTGATGTAGCGCATATGTTGGTTGCATGTTGGTTGCTCGTAGCACAGGCTTATTGGACTTGTAGTTGGGTGGTAAATTCTCTCGAAGTGTTATAGTATTTATCGACGAGCGTCTAGTGGTAGGTTTGCTGGTGAACTTCAATGGTTGTTGCAACCGAGTTGGTAGCAAAGGCCACCATGGTGCGCGCACTGTTACCCGGAAACGATGGATGTCACGATGACTGTATTCATCGGGACAGTTGTTTGTCAAGGTGATGAGTTAATAAAGGACAGAGCACTTGGACATATGTTGTAACACTAACATATTGTTGCACTATAAAGGTGTATAACGAAGATGGTGCACACCTCCCCCCTTTAATGAATATGAACTAAACAGATCGAATTACATCCTCCACACCTTCTCCTTTCGTTTGGGGGTCCGGTGTGAACAGATCCCCGGATCAGGTCGTTTTTTGCTAATAAGGCAAGCAGTACACCTTGGCAACCTATGACGGCCACAACGACGACGAGCTCACAATGTCGATCTATTCCTTGGAGGTGTCGTCGGGGAACTGTCTTCCGACGCTTTGCTGATATGATGGTAGCACTACGACACTGTTCCACCTGTTGATGGCAATAACCATGGATTGTGAGGTGACTGACGTGTTTGTATGTCTTGTTGTATGTTCAGTGTCAGTAGTCTTTAGCAACCTCTCGCCGATTCTATTTGGTTCACACTTTTGCCATGTAGTGCACATCTCAACGTGGGAAACATTTGTCATGGTACATATTTGCATCTCTGATTTCGGGTTGTTGAGGAATCACTCCGAGAACTGGTGACCATAAGGAACTAGCTATCAAGTCATGTGTGATGTTTTTAACAATAGGTACTCATACTTTCGACCATCGATGATTGAGATAATTTAAACAGGGTGAATGATATCCATGTTGGCCCGAAATACGGTTGACGGAATTGTCGTCAGCATATACTAGTGGTTTCGGTTGGTTGAAGATTACTGCCCAGATGTTGATATCATCATGTAGCTAGTGGCACTAGTCTGTTGGTGTCCATTGAACAGTCATGGTAAACGGGTATCTCTTGAACGGTCATGGTAAACGGTCATGGTAAACATATATTGACTATCCAACCACATCGCCGTCACCTTCACCGATTCGATCTGAACTCAGTTGCGATGCTCTCGATTGATCCGATTGTTGGCGTTCGTGAGTTTGTGATAATCCCTTGGCCACCGGCGATGGTCAGATTGATATCGATGCCGTTGCGTTAGGCTACTGATGGGTGGCTTCGTTGGGGTAGTCCACCCGCTCGCTCCTCCGCCCATGTATGTGGTTAGTCAATCAAAATGTTGTCATGTTGATGCTGTTGTTAATTAGTATATGCGATAGGTTAGAGTCTCAAATTTGGATCGGCTTATGACTTTTTGTCCAAAAAAAACATAAATGTAAGCTAAACAATAATATGTGTGTTCTCACAAAGCATATGCTTTACAATATTGCATGACCGCAGTACATCACATACCACTGATTTTATTTAGGGTGTGCCACCGTGTTTGTTTGAGGTTTGTGGGATTTACCACAATTTGCGGTATGGATCCTTGTGTTTGTTTCACAATATATCTGAATCTCATATGCCCGTAGCATACAACATTAGATAAAAACATAACGGTCCAGAAAGGTACATGCTGAAATTCACAGATCGTAGAACCCGATAATTGCAATCGCGCGGAATATAGTAAAAAACGCATCTTCATAATTCTGGTGCAAATAGCGACTAGAAATTTCATTGGGCGCATGGCGGCATCATTCGTATTTCGCAAGCTTGTATCCATCTTCATTAGGCGTCCTTATCAGATCACCCCAGTGCAAAAGTACGTCTATTGCGTTCCTGCACATAATACATTAGGGTGTAAATTAAATATTTTAAATTATATTGTATCATATGAAGGATTTTGATGACGGATATGGCAATTGACACCCACCTGCCGGCATGCGGACTGGCGCTTATATTGTTTTTGATGAAACTGAAAGACAATCCAGGTTCACTGGAAAATGCAAACGCAGATAAAAGTGATTAGACTACAACGTATTTACATTAATAAATAAAATATATGCGTAAAAAATCGGTCATGTTTGTATTGTTTACCCCGGGGCAGTGTAGTCCTTAACCATACTCACTATGGTGTCCATCAACGTCGTAGCCGGACGTGCACCCGGCTACAATCAAAGAACGAAAGACCAGTAAATACGTCTGCTGGGCATACTGAAAATATATCATGAATGCCGAAAATTTGGACAAATAAATATGTGTGTTTTAAGCCGGTAAATACCTTTGCTTTGTTACTTTCCTCATGACAGTATATAGATTCCAAAAAATGCCGAGTTATGTCATTGTAGTCTGTTATCGGCCTATGCTCATCCGGTTTGTTAGCTCAATTTATCCGGATAAAAATGTAATGTTCGTAAAAATAAAAATAGGTGAGGATCGGACATGCTTGTGTAGCGTACCTGAGATGCATGATGGTAATGTGTGGCCTGAAACCCTTGACATCCACACGTGCAACAACGTTAACATAAGATCCATCTCTGATTCAGACAATATTAGTGATGTTACACAATTTCTTTAGATACAACATTAAGCACTCTCGAAAGTTGCAAAATATGGCAAAAAAACATAGATTGTATGTATTACTTGGCGCTAAGTACGGTTTGGTCCATTGGGTTGTACCCGTTCTTAAACAAGCACGAATATAATATGTTAGGTTAGCTTGCAAATTATTGCCGTGATACGTTACTAGCAAAAATTACCAGTAGCATGCATCTAGTCCTCCCGTGCCGTCGTCAAGATGGAATCTGACAGATCTGTCATCACTGTGCGTGCGCAGTTTACGACCAACAAGTCTAACCTGCATAAAACGTGGTATAGACACCATTATCCTACTGGTAATACGGCAACATATGGGTCCTAATGTATATATGCTATTACCTTATTAGGTTTCTTCCCGTTTATCACAGGCGCCTCCGCGTCAACAGTGCTGGATGCCGCATCCCAAATCGTTTTCGCCGTGACGGGGAAGAGGCATTCATCTCGTGAGTACTGCAACAATATTAAGACACATGAATAGTGTCGAATAAATATATTGAGACCATCTGCTGTAAATATGTGAAAAAATAAGACTTTACAAATTTCCTAGAGGACGAGATGCTTGGCGGGCTGGCCGGCGTGAATGGAGTGGTGCTCTGAGCGTGGCGCGCTTGACTCGATTGCCCCGACGTGACAGCACGAGGAGGCGTATCTTGCGTGAACCGTAGCTGTGACAGAGGCGTGTAGCCCGGTTGCGACGGTGGCGTGCTGCCTGTCGGCCTCGACCTCCATGGATTTGACATCGCGACGATCAACGGCTGCTCAACTCGTAGGCGACGCTTGCTTTGCGAGAAAACTAGGCTGCTATTGCGAGATTCACATGTGTCCCATCGAAGAGATATATAGGCAGGTACGCAGGGGCGAGCACACTGATTCTATGCTACGTGTGGCACGCATGCATACCGCAAGCTAGCGGTGGGATATCAATGCTTGCATGTGAGCATGGCTCCTCTGGTCTGCACGCGCGAGTGTAAACAACCTTTTTCCATATTGGGACGGCAAATTTTGGAGGTATGTGTCCTGACTGAGCTTCGCGGCAGTATTCATTTTTCTGGGTGGAAAACACAGTCTGGCGTGATGCATACTTGCGCATGCATTGCACTCAATGCTGTAAGGTTGGTGGAATCTGTCCATTTGCATGCGGCGGCATGCACCCGCACATGCGCACCCGTCTGCACACCTATAACGCCGCTCAGGTGCAGACCTGATGCCCCACAAGTCGCCTTGTGACCATACGCCCATTGGCTAGCGTGGGCGGCAATTTTTTGTAAGCGTTGGCTTGACCGGACTTGGACGTTCAATGCCTCGTTTGGAAAGAATCGCACTACAGTAGTCGGCAGATGGCCGCAAGGTGGTGGCATGCAACGACATGCATGCATTGGACGCACACTGTTTTAGGAACCATTCTTTGACCCCATCTTTGGACGAGAAGGAATCTGTTTTATTAGAGGGATCAGAACGATACAGCGTGCTGTACATTTGTCGAGATGACATATTTAATCTTGCCTGTTGTACATGTACCATGGTCTAATGGGTGCCATTTTCATTAGTGCACCTATGATTTCGATGTACGACAAACGTACCGCGCGCATCATGCATCTTGTACTCACGTATTATAAATACGAGTGGTCCCATAGGTTTCTATGTGCCATGCCCACATGTTCATTGCTCAGTTCCAAAATGATGCAAGATAAAAACAAAAATGCATTTGGTCCATAAGTAGAGGGCATGCATGTTCCTGGAACATAATTACTAAAGTTCATGGTACATCGTGTATACCACTACTGTCGTGATAATGTCATATACCAAGGCTGCATTTGAGCTTGTTCTGCAATTATGATATTGCACCTTGTTGGAATCGGTGCATGCATTTAAAATAATTATCGATGAAACCATAATAATTGTAGACATATATGTAGTGAACGCAATAATTGTCGGATGTGTTGCTCCTAATACATGAGTACTTATAAGTGGTACATTCACATCATATCATGGAACATTTAATGGATTTCAGCGTTGTTGCACTTGGTACATTTGCATGCGGTACATTTGCATGACAACTAATGTTTATTGGGTTTGATACATTTATCGAAGAGATCGTTACCCTATCCTAGAAACATTCAGCGGACATAATAGAACTTGCTCGTAATACATGAGTATTTTAGCGAACACGAGGATTATCGCGCGTGATGGACTCACAGAACATATAACCATCATATCGTGATAAAAAAAAGATACATGGACGTGGTCCATTTACATGAGAATCGACGTTTATTGGACTAATACATTTATGAGGGTGATTGTTACACGATCCTACAAACATTTAGTGGACACAGTAGTTCTTGATCCTAAAAAATATGTGTACTTATACGTGGTACATTTACATTAGGTCTAGGTACATGTAGGCGGACGTCGTCTTATTTTGTCATGACACATATTAATAATGAGTCCGTGATAATATACCCTTCAATAAAATACAGAAATAGAGAGAATTCCCCATCCCTGCCACGTTTTCGGATATGCATGACACATATTAATAATTGACACAGTATTTCTTGTTGCAATTTATTTACTTTTTTTTCTATCTATCACTATCAGAATTAATCCTTGCAAGTGATGAGTTCAGGTGTGTTGACAACCCTCTAGCCCGCGTTGGGTGCAAGTATTTGCTTTTGTGTGTGCAGGTACTATTCACTAGGATTTGCATGGTTCTCCCATTGGTTCGATAAACCTTGGTTCTCACTGAGGTAAATACTTACCAGTTACTATATTGCTTCACCCTTCCTCTTTGAAAATCCCAATGCATCTCACAAGTAGTAGTGACATCCAAATTCAATACCAAATCTGACCTGTACCAAATGTGAAGTGTTATGACGATAGCGCTGATATATCAAATTCTTATGAACAATCTGATTTCATTCGAACAATCATCAAAACTTCAATCATGGCGTTTAAGAGTGCCTTTAGTGATCTAAAGATGGTGTGGCAACACACAGCTAAAGATAAGTCAACAATGATGATGATTAATGCATGAATAGAACTCTCATGTGCTAGCTGGAATAGACATAAATCACCGATATTGTTGAGGGCACGGGTGATTGCTTTGGTACTCAAAATTATTATTGTTGTGATGAGAAATTCTTTTGTAGGTCGTTTAAACCCATTGGAGTGCCTCCACTAAATATGTGGTATAACAAATTTCTTTAGTGGGAATACAGATGTTGGCAGGGCATGAACAATAAAACTAAAGTATCATCATAGGGATATATGTGTTGCTTATGATGGGACTTCTAGAAGTTCTTATGGGCAAGAAATAATACACTGCACTCCTCCCAAAATTAAAGTGGTAGATGCACTTTCTCTTTCTAAATCCAGCGATGGCACCTCTCCCAAAAATAAAGTGCTAGATGCACTTCTCCCAAACACCAAAAATTGTCTTCTACAAATCCACCATCATGCAATCCCGGTGCCTCTTGTCATGGTGATGTCTTCCATGATTCCATTGATGTTATTTGTAACTGGTACACTATTGGACAAAACCCTAGCTCGAGGTGGCACATTCAGATTCCATTGATGAAACCATACAAAATAGACAAGGTACATTCAGCGAACACGACGATAATCGCACCTGTTGGACTCACCGAACATATCACCATTATATCGTGGCGAAAAAAAACGTACATGGACGTGGTACATTTACATGAGAATCGATGTTTATTGGACTTAGTACATTTATCAAAGATATTGTTACACGATCCTACAAACGTTTAGCGGTCACAATTGGTCTTAGTCCTAAAAATATGAGTACTTATACGTGGTACAATTACATTAGATATTGGTGCATGTAGTGTATATCGCTATATTTTGTGTTGACACATATTAATAATGAATCCATGATAGTATACCCTTCAGTAAAATACAGAAATAGAGAGATTTCCCCATCCCTCCCACATTTGCCTTACGTGACGAGCAGTAGGCAACCCTATCCCCCAACATTGCCCCCCCCCATTCCGACCCCTCTACATCAACCGATGTCGCCAGGGGCAGCGGCCAGGCGAAGCCCGGATGACGACGGTTGTGTTGGGGCAGTTCACAAACACATAGCGCGACATGTCCATTGCTAGCCCATTTCCTACCGGGCAGTGTACTATGCGCGTGTTGGGCATCTCAGTGGCAGCGTCCGTACGCAGTTCGGTGCGCTTCCGTGCCACCGGCATGGTGGGTGGCTGCGCAAACAGTTGTGGCTGGGTATCCAAACCCTTAGTTGGAGGTTCGACACTTAAGGATATTTGATCAAACCATGTAGTTAGTTCGGATACATATAGCGAACACAAGAATTATCGGACCTGCTGGATTCACAAAACACGGCACCATTGTATCATGCGCAAAAAACCATACATGGACGTGGTACATCTACATCAGATCGTGGTACATTTAATTCAATTCACCGTAATTGGGCTTGGTATCATAGTATTAATGAGTCCGTAACAACATGCCCATCATATAGAAAATAAGGAAGAAAGAGCCTCCCCCCTACGTCGCATGATGACTATTAGGCATCCCTAACACCGACCATCGTCGCCCCCCACCCTCTCCGATTCCTCCACGTCTCGTGTTGCCGCTATGGCCGAGTACTGGGATAAGACCGGTTGATGTCTGTTGTGTTGCGACAAATCACGTGTGCTAGCGCGGTAGATCATCTCCGGGCCCCCCTACCCCTAACTTGCATTTGGGATTGATGTTATTTGTAACTAGTACATATATTGGAAAAAATCCTAGCTCGAGGAAGCACATTCAGATTCCATTGATGAAACCATAAAAATAGCCTAGATACATTCAGCGAACTCGAGGACTATCGCACCCGATGAACTCATCGAACATATCACAATCGTATTGTGACGAAAAAAACTACATGGACGTGGTACATTTACATGAGAATCAATGTTTATTATATTTACTACATTTATTAGAGAAATTTTTTCACGATCTTACTAGTTCAGTGGTCATAGTAGTTCTTTAATCCTGAAAATCTGAGAACTTGTACGGGGTACATTCACATTAGATCTTGGTACATGTAATGTACATCGCCGTATTTTTGTCTCGACACATATTAATAATTAATCGGTGACGATAACCCCTTCAATAAAATCCATACCCACATTTGCCTTACGTGGCGACCAGTAGGCAAACCTACCCCCACGTTGCCCCGCCCCCCTCCCACCCCCTTACCTCAGCTAATGCCGCCAGCGATAACGGCCGGGTGAAGCCTGTATGATGACGGTTGTGTTAGGGCAATTCACAACACCTAGCGCGACAGGTCCATTGCGAGTGCAACTGCTACGTGGCAGTGTAGGATGCGCGTGTTGGGCATCTCAGTGTCAGTGTCCATGCGCAGTTCGATGCGCCTCCGTTCCACTGGCATGATGCGTGGTTGCGCATTCGATGGTCACTGTTGCCATTATTATACAAACGTCCACTTGCATCGCCACTGCCAGTGGCCGAACCGGCAAAAAAAATCGGCTGGCACCGGCACCCGTGGGGGTGGGGTGGGGGGTGTGGTGGTGGAGGATGGGAGGGGGGTCAAATCGCGTATCGTTGCACGGTAGGGCGGGCCGCCTGCTCCCCATGCGTACTCTTGCGTGTGGTACATTCACATTCATATGACTATACAGTACTTGTAACGTGTACAAAAAATGAATATACCCCTAATTGGACGTGGTACATAAACCCGATACACGACACACCGTTTATATAATCTATTGACACGCTCATACATGTTCCGGGTACACTAGTCTGGACAATATCCTTGTTGGAGATGGTACATTTATGGGAGAGCGTGCTGTGCCCATGTATATATTTTTTTATACCATCCGACCTCGATATCCAGCCCACGGCCCAAACAAACGCATATAGGGGATACGGATGGGTAGTCAAGACTAGAGCGCTCCAGATTCATCTAGAAAAATAAAGAGGCTCGGCATACACTACTAGCGACGGCTCGCTGGCGATAATGGCGGTGGCGGCGTAGCGCACACCAGACCAAGGTCTGCATGCTTGCTGGACCTGCCGAAGACGCAAGGGGATCGCCGGCGGGGTACGAGAAGCAGCAGCTCGCCGTCGGCCGTAAAGCTGTAAGTGTGGTATCGTCCTCCTCGTACTAGTGAACACTCGGCAGACGTTTGATTATCGCTCCCGCCGCTAGTTAATCGCTATGGCGGGATGACGCAGTACAGCCGATTTTGTTTATCTACTTCGAGGTCGTATCTATTGCATATTCACCACAAAATTATGTAGCCATTAAAAATCGTGTTAACCTAGTTTATCGTATACAATTACAGAGCAATCTGTGATATTTTCGTTTTTTCTTGACCTGTGATATCTGACTATATGACATTCATAGGATTAAGGGGGAGCATTGCGGCTAATCGATCCAGTATTTTGTTTGTTTTCTTCTGGTTAGATATGGATGCACCTTCTGAATCCGAAGAGTGCGGGGCGGTTGATTTGGATGAGCAGGATTGTGAAATCAACTGCGATGGCCCTGCAGGGACCACTTCAAGATGCTCTGTTAGAGTGATTTACAATGTCATATCGAAGTTCAGCAACGAAAAGCAGGACATTGTGAAGTCCATGGGATGGGGCGGTATTTTGCTGTTCCCATACATGTCCAAGCTCAACCTGAAACTTTCGTCGTTTCTTCTGATGCATGTGGATCCTGTTAGAAGAGCAATCGTGCTGGGTCCGGACAAAGTTTTCCCATTTGGGGCAACAGATGTAAACAAAGTGTTTGGGCTCCCTTGCAAGGGTATGAACATTCGGAAATCGACGATTGAGCAGACCGAAGAGGTAGTGAGCAAAGTCAGGTCTCGTCTTGGAATGAACACCAAAGAAAGAAGAAGCCTGAAAGCAGTGCAGGCGATCTTGGAGAAGGAGCATTTAGGTCCAATGCAAAAGGATGACGTAGACGCATTTAAGACGGCACTTGTGGTATTTGTTATGGGAAATTTGCTTGCGCCGACCACAAAGTATGACTACACAAAACTAGGCTATTGGCCAGCTCTCTCTGATCCAGACTCTTTGCATAACTTCAACTGGTGTTAGTATGTAGTAGAAGAAATTATAGAAGCTGCTTCAAAGTTCAAAGTTAATGCCATGAAGAAGAAGGCAATATCCATCATGACAGGGTGTACACTATTCCTGCAGGCACGATGACACACTGTTCGAATTTCATGTTTTTATCGATCTGCTATCATGCATACATCCTTATTATCAGTATAATAACATGTTTTTTGTGTCATTCATTTGCAGATTCTATTCCTGGATAGCCTGGATCTCGGAGAATTTACATTACCAGATGACACATTGCCAAGAATAGGTCTTTTCACAAAAGATCGGATGCATGACATGATACAGTGTATATTAGCTAATCAATGCAATAACCGGAATGATGCTGATTTTGGTGCGGCAAAGGTATGTCCATTTGTAATGCGGTATTTCTGTAGTCTCTCCCAGCATGTGATCTTCTATTTTGTAGTACTAATTTAGACACCCTTCTGTATCACAAAAAAAATTACCATTATTTGTTAACGATGCAGCTTAAATATCAATCACTTATCATATACTCAAAAGTTACTGATGGTAGTCAGGATGATGGTCTTGCTGCATTCTCTGTCTTATTCCCCGACGACCCACTTAAGGTGTGTATCAACGTAACCGTTATTCTTATGCATTGGTTTTAAGATTGCATATTTCTGAATGCTGATGCGTGTTATCTTTCCTGCAATGATAGGCTTCTGAACAGAGTGACAAGTTGTTAAGGCATCATCACAAACGGATATATTATGAGCTTCAAAATGAGATGTCGCAATATGCGTTCTCTAAATCAATGCGTGTTACATCAAAGTCAAACAGAGTTGGGAATAATACAATGATGGTTTCTATGAAAATAGAGTTAGTCATATCATTTCTTCAAGACGTACGTACAAAAAGAGACCACGACAGTATGTCTCAATTTATTTCAAATGAAACAAGTGTATCAGGTAATACATCTCTCCTCATGAGGCGTGCGTACAAAAAAACCACGTTATTATGTGCATGATCAAAGTGTTTCTAAATGCTTTGGCAGATGCATATGAGGTGACTGGCGCTAAAGAGATGGACATCTTCAAAGTACGCAAGAGGCGAAAACCTGATGACATCATTGACGGTAGTATCAGGGGGCAAGATGGAAATGCGGATCGGTCACCAGGAAAATTCTTAACGCTCTGCCAGCCATCCCATGAGATGTCAACTGACAAAGACAATGTGAGATACGAATGTAACAGAACATACGGATGCGATGCCCCCATGAACTTCCTGATAGCTCATCAAAGGGCGTACACACGCCCCAGAAGCAGGTCTTCAGTTTTATTCCGTGAGGCTGGGTAATAGGAGAGCAAACCCTGAAGTCATCTCCTAGCAAGACAAACAAAGTTATCCAGGAATGCTATATGTTTCAGAGAGAGACGCGATTCACATATCAGATCAATCTAAACGCCAAGACTCTTGACTTTGATGTAAGTGATTCACGGATTGTGAAGAAGAAGGCCCGGGTCATTTGCTGGGCTGATAAAGAAAGAAGGGTGGTTGCTCCGCTTAAATATCAGCGTGCTATGTGCATTGACTTCCACAAATGGTTGACAGATAATAACGAAAAGGAGCTGCTTGAGAGGTAAGATTATGAATCTATACTTGTAACATCTTCTTTTGAAGCTATAATTGAACGCATCATTTTGTTACAGACATGCTAATATATCACTTTTAATCTGCAGTGTGTGGATCATGCATCATACTCCGTCATATATAGAGTTATCAGGGTACGATATAAAGCGTCATGCATGCAAGGACCAAGACATGGACCACGGTATGTTCAATGTTCTGATAGGAAGACTACTGCAAGCTGAAGATCACGTATTTCAAGTAGCACGGAGCAGGCATTACATCGAATCAGATTTTGTGGTATATGAATCTTCCCCCGTTCCTGTCATATTTAATGCATGTGACTGAAATTGATTATTGCACATTCGACGTGCATGATATGAGTTCATTTTGTATTACCCAAACAGACGTGCGTACTATCTGGATCCAAACCAACAAACTATATCAGCATACGAAACTAGTTCATTGGAGATAACATAGCATACGACGTCCCGAGTTGCAAATTTGTAAGTTATAATTTCATTAAGGAATCGTTCAGATTAATGATGAGTTATATTTTGCACCTGCTGCATGTTCATTTGGTTTATGATAAAATGCAGCTTTTCCTGAATGGCCTCGTCAACTTCACATGGGTGTCATATGTTGTTGACTTCATTGACAACACCATTATCATATATGACCCATCCATGGTCGCACGAGCATGCGGTCAGCTTGAAAAATTGCACCTTGATATATGCTGCCGGCTCAAATCTGGTCTATCAGAATGTGCATCAGAATTATTTGAAGGTTGGGACTTCAATTGGGACAGCCTCGAGCCTGTATTCCACTTCGACAAATTTTCTATGACAGCCAGGTGATACATGTTATGATTTATATAACATTTGCATATGCCTCTAGTTATTAGTGCTCGTTACCAGTTTGATGTTGGATTTTTTCACATCATGACCATTTGTGTACAGGCACTTGACGGGATTTCATACCATCCACTTCTGCAAGCACTTTGATGGGTCGCGCGTCAAGCATGACATGGTTAGCTAAAGCTTTAAATTGCCTAGTGGTATTCTTGTACATCATCCTTTGTTTTGTGTTACTAAATGTGGTTGCAATTTTCACGATGATTTCAGATCCGCAACGCAGACATCGCTCCTTTTTATCTGTATGACTTGATGCACTTAAGGGGGAACAGTTGTGTGCGGCCTAGGCAATTCATTGAGACTATCGATGACGACTGATCAGGCTTGCGCTTCTTTGTGAAATGGATGCTATTAGAGATGCATATGATGGAGGCATTCAGAAAAAAATATGATTCATTATGTACCCTTTTGTTGCAATATGTGAACTCGTTATGCACAAAATACTGTTTGCTTTCATTAGTCTGTTGTTTGAGCTATATTGCTCTTATGATCTTGTTATGAACATAAGTAACGTGTGAATATGTGTGTGGATTACTACTGTTTTATTCTTATCATAAATTCCTGGAAAACCGTAATATTTGCTACAATGAATGCTCTTACATTGGGATTTCGTTTCCTACAATGAGTTTCCGGAAAAGGGTTTTCCACTGCTTTATATTATAAAGCACAAACACATAATAAAAGAATCCGATACAAACGCACACCACACGGACCTGAGGCAAGATACATGAATGCTGGGCACTGTCACACGACCTCAGTGAATCAAAGCATAAAAAGGATGAGCAAAAAATGTTCTGATAGGAGCTGGCAAAGGCCGCAACCACAAGGACCGATGTTCCATTCCCGTTTCGAATGCACACAGCGCCAAGAGGCATCGGTTGTTGCCATAATACAGAGGGAGATTGATACCCATCTATTGCCACCGCCGCTTGAAGAGGCCACCTTGGGATACTCCCAAACTGAGCGCCGCCGCACAGCCACATGGGTTAGCCCATGTCCAGCTAGACTCTGATGGCCGCGACCAACGCACGTGTCGACTGAAGCCCACCACCGACGCCCCCCCACCCCGGGCACATGTTCCGTTCCCTTTCTGAATGCACAGAGCAGGAAAGAGGCATCAGAGGTTGCCATAATACAGAGGGGGATGGGTTACCGAGCTATTGCCACCATTGCTTGGAGAGGCCACCATGGGATCCTCCCAAACTGAGCGTCGCCGCACTGCCACATGGGTAAACACTGATGCGTGCTCCCTATACAAACGCGATCAGGCCATCTGCGACCCCCGATGCCGGACGCGATGCGTATGATGTAGGCATTGACAAAAACATATGATGTGTTATGTACCCTTTTTTGCAATATTGGAACTCGTTATGCACAAAAAGCAGTTTGCTTTCATTAGTCTGTTGTTTGAGCTATACTTCTCTTATGATCTTGTTATGAGCATAAGTAGCGTATGAATATGTGTGTGGATGACTACTGTTTTATTCTTATCGTAAATTCCTGGAAAACCTTAATATTTGCAGTAATGAATGCTCTTACATTGGGATTCTGTTTGGTACAATGGTTTTCCACTGCTTTATATTATAAAGCATAAACACATAATCGAAGATTCCGATACAAACGCACACCACACGGACCTGAGGCAACATACACGAATGCTGGGCACCATCACACGATCTCAGCGAATCAAAGCATAAAAAAGATGAGCAAGAAATGTTCCGACAGGAGCCTGCAAAGGCCACAACCACAAGGACCGATGTTCCGTTCCTGTTTCCAATGCACAGAGCACCAAGAGGCATCGGTTGTTGCCGTAATACAGAGGAGAGGGATACCGATCTATTGCCACGGCCAGTTGAAGAGGCCACCGTGGGATCCTCGCAAATCGAGCGTCGCCGCACAACCACAGGGGTTAGCGCTGATGCGCGCTCCCTCTGCAGCCGCGATCAGGCCATCCATGACCCCCGACGCCGGACGCAATGCCAAGGCGCATCCAGAAGCACAGCCGCTGACGGAATAGGAGCATCCGGATTGATGTACCTCGGTGCTTCAACTCCCCGACGCCACGCTGATCCACCAACACGCGCAAGCATGCCGTCACAAACGCGCAAGTAATCATGCTAGCATAGCAGCAATGGTTGCATGCCCGTGTTCGAGGCACATAGTCATGCCATGTCCAGCTACACTCTGATGGCCGTGACCAACGCACGTGTCGACTGAAGCCCACCACCGACCACCCCCCCACCCCGGGACCATGTTCCGTTCCCTTTTCGAATGCACAGAGCAGCAAAGAGGCCACCGTGGGATCCTCCCAAAACGAGCGTCGCCGCACTGCCACATGGGTAAACACTGATGCGTGCTCCCTATACAAACGCGATCAGGCCATCCGCGCCCCACGATGCCGGATGCAATGCGTATAATGCAGGCACTGGGAAAAGCATATGATGTGTTATGTACCCTTTTTTTTGCAATATGGGAACTCGTTATGCACAAAAAGTTGTTCGCTTTCATTAGTCTGTTGTTTGAGCTATGCTGCTCTTATGATCTTATTATGA
The DNA here is from genome assembly GCF_018294505.1 of Triticum aestivum. Taxonomy (NCBI): domain Eukaryota; kingdom Viridiplantae; phylum Streptophyta; class Magnoliopsida; order Poales; family Poaceae; genus Triticum; species Triticum aestivum. Next base: position 33,118,446 of record NC_057814.1, read on the forward strand.
ACATAGGTAGCGTATGAATATGTGTGTGGATGACTACTGTTTTATTCTTATCGTAAATTCCTGGAAAACCTTAATATTTGCAGTAATGAATGCTCTTACATTGGGATTCCATTTGGTACAATGGGTTTTTCGAAAAGAATTTTGCACTGCTTTATATTATAAAGCACAAACACATAATCGAAGATTCCGATACAAACGCACACCACACGGACCTGAGGCAAGATACAAGAATGCTGGGCAACGTCACACGATCTCAACGAATCAAAGCATAAAAAAGATGAGCAAAAAATGTTCCGATACGAGCACTCAAAGGCCGCAACCACAAGGACCGATGTTCCGTTCCCGTTTCCAATGCACAGAGCACCAAGAGGCATCGCTTGTTGCCGTAATACAGAGGAGAGGGATACCGATCTATTGCCACCGCCGCTTGAAGAGGCCACCATGGGATCCTCGCAAATCGAGCGCCGCTGCACAGGCACACTGGTTAGCACTGATAGGCGCTCCCTCTCCAGACACGATCAAGCCATCCGTGACCCCCAACGCTGGACGCGATACCAAGGTGCGTCCAGAAGCACAGCCGCCGACGAAATAGGCGCATCCGGATTGATGTACCTCAGTGCTTGAACTCCCCCGACGCCGGACGCGATACCAAGGTGCGTCTAGAAGCACAGCCACCGACGGAATAGGCGCATCCGGATTGATGTACCTCGGTGCTTCAACTGCCCCGATGACACGCTGATCCCCAACACCCGCAAGCATGCCGTCACCCCACGCGCAATCAATCATGCCTGCAAAAGCGGCCATGGTTGCCTACCACATTCGAGGCACACAATTAGACAATGTCCATCTAGACTCTGTTGGCCGCGAATGACGCACGTGATGACTGAAGCCCCCCCCCCCACCATGTTCCGTTCTCTTTCGGAATGCACAGAGCACCAAAGAGGCCTCGATCGTTGCCATAATGCAGAGGGGGGGTTACCGAGCTATTGGCACCATCACTTGGAGAGGCCATCATGTGATCCTCTCAAATCGAGTGCCGCCACATAGTCACATGGGTCAATACTGATGCGTGCTCCCTATACAGACGCGATCAGGCCATCCGCAACCCTCGATGCCGGACGCGATGCCAAGGCGCATCTGGAAGCACGGACACTGACGGCACCACTAGCCCGCACCACCGTGAACATTGCTACGGATTCGGTGGTGCGCTACCACGAATGGCATCGAGCGCCGCGCCCTGCCGCGAGATCTGGCCCGCGCCATACACCATACGCGGAGTGTGTACATACATCCATTTCTCCACAAGTAGGTCCGGACGCAGTGGGTACGTTCGTAAGTAGGTTGTGTTTAATCCAATTGGTCAACTCTAGGTTCAACAGACTGACAAGTGGGCTGGCGAGACCGTAAACCTCGTCCCATTTGCTACAGTTTGGGTGCATTCAACGCTCACCTGCCTCCATCTAAGCCATCATTGGGTCGCTGGGGCGGTGAATCCCGTGAGTCACTAGCACACAGCGCGCGATGCTTGAATGAGAATGAAATGTGGGTCCGGTGCATGTATGCCCACCATGTCATAGCACAAACCCCAAAATGGGTAAATGAGACGGTGGGTACCGTTAGTCACTAGCACAAACCGTAGGATGCTGTAAAGACAATGGCAGCTGGGGCCGGTCAGTGCGTCCCAACGATGTCATACACTAATCAGAAAGCTATGTATGATGGAGTAAAAAAAGAGCGAACAGGAGACCGCGAGGGGATCAAGCGACTTCTTCTTCACTTCGTGGGCGGCGGCGGACAGCAGTCCGCGGCGTCTCTTTTCGTCGGATCTGGGCGGGAGCTACAGACGGATCTAGCCAAGGTATGTATGGTCAACTACTCTACTGGTTCGATACTTGCAATGCGCTCGGCGACATATAGCATCCCCTCTGCAACAGGAAATAACAAGCGAGTTTAGGTAAAGGGCAAGGATCTCGTAGGAGGCACACATTGAGGTCATGTAAATTGGGTATTTCCAGTCCTCCAAATTCTTGCTTCATACTATACACTAATTGTTTTTTTTTCGAGAGTACCATATACACTAATTGTCAAACTTGTCTTCAAAGGAGAGTTGCCCTGCCACTGTCTTCAACTTCCAAAAATGCCTGCCATGCCACACAGTTCCAATGGAGACTTAGGTGATACACGAGCCGAGATCATCCATCACTTCTCAGCTCAACGTATGAAGAGTAACTACTATATATGCAGGCTGGTCGAAAGGTCAACCTATAGGTTCGACCCCTCTGCTTTTCTAGACAGAAAGAAATGTTTCCGTAGTTTGTAGGTGCAGATTGAGTTTGGTTGACGATCCTGAACAGCCTGGGAGAGTATATCTCTACTTCTAATAGAGCAGTTGGTAGCCTCGTACTCCGGTTTTATTTTTGTCCCGTTTTATTTCCTCCCACCACCCCCGTACCACTGGTTTTTATCTATCTACAAATCTTCCCTCCCATTGGTTTAAGCCGGTTATCAATCTTTGGAAATGCAATAAAAGTCACATCTCTACTTTTAATGAAGCAGTTGGTAGCCTGGTACTCTGGTTTTATTTTCGTCCGGTTTTATTTTCTCCCACCTCCCACCACCCCCGTACCACTGGTTTTTATCTATCTACAAATCTCCCCTCCCACTGGTTCAAGCCGGTTATCAATCTTTGGAAATGCAATAAAAGTCACAAGGGGATAAATAACATCACGGTCGCCAGTCAATCTCAAACCTACCAAGAGATTTGGTAACAGAATAAATTCAAATGAAAGGGTGGGGGACGTTCGTATACATAAGGGTGGTAATCTCTACTCCCGCTGTTTTTTTTCTCTTTTCACGACTCCTGCAAGCATGTCCCAAATCACATCGTTCCATATATGGACTAACTGAGAATCTGGGATTTTTTCCATCAATCGCACTGCCGTTCCATGCCCCTCCATCAACAACCGATCAATCTTCAACATCGGAAAATAAAACAATCTTCCAAATCACTTCATTCCATATATGGACTAACTCGGAATCTGGGATTCCATCGATCGCGCTTCCTTTTTGCCCCTCCATCAACAGGCGATCAATCTCAGCGCAGAAGGCTCTTCGTTTTCTTGACGCTCGTGTCCGCGTGCTTGTTGTACCACCGCCCACTTTGCGGCTCCAGCGCCAGCGCCAGCCTGGGACATCTCTCTATCCAGGCCGGCATACCGGGACGCTGCAGGGCCGCCTCACCTCAAGAAGGGGCGAGGAGTCCATCCCTGGGCACTCATTGTGGCACAAAGAGTCCCTCACCGTTATCCTCTTCGACCGGCATCACAACGATGGGTCAGCCTATGCACACTACAAACCGAGGGTGCAGATGTGCCACGCACAAGACAAGGGCAGGAGCGGCAGCAGGCAGCGCTGGAGCACGCAGCAAGGTACGCATGGAAAACGGCCACAAATGATGTATCATGTATCTTGGTGTCCATTGTTCTTACCATTGTTTCGTACTCAAATTTCACCGTAGCAGGTTGCTCATCTGGTTCAAAGGAAACGAGTCTGATTAGGAGAGTAGACTTTTAGATCCCGGGTGCCTAGACACCCGGTTATCTGGACCGTTCGTGCATCTCTGGTGCGTTGAGATGTGTGCCAAGCTGCTAAACGAATCAATATAATACCAGGTCTATTCTTGATTAGGCGCAGGATGTTACGACAGCAGCCAAATAAACTATGTCTAGTACAGCATAGCTGCTACACACCTGACAAGATTGATACGACATGTCTGCCATGTCTGCCTGGCATAGTATTCTGAGGGACTAGACGTGTCGGCCATTCTTTCAATCCACCCATTCTCAACCCCCCTGCCCCTGCCCTTCTGGTTCATGTTGCATCTTGCGCTTGCATCTTCCCCATCCTGCGCCGCACAGTAGTGATCCCCATTCTCAACTCCCCTGCGCTTCTGGTTCACCTTCCATCTTCCCCGACGGATTACATTTCAATCTATGGACTCCCATGTCCAGGATGCGGAACGGTATGTCCGCGAGGCAGGCGACACGCTCCGCACTGCAATTGAAGCGGAAGGATATCAGGTCGCGGCTCACGGGATTGATTTTGTGGCATCTATTGCCGCCGGCCTAGATCTGCAATCAACGCCCAGGTTAGTTCGTCGCCCTTGTACTGATACATCGAGTTTTCTGAGATCGGAAACTTAAACGGACCCTGCTATACAGATCGGAAGTGGTGGATGGTGGTTCTTTTGTTACGATTTCGGGCGATGTTCATACATCAGACGCAGCGGCGACCCGGCATGACGGGACGAACTCTTGTCAATACCCACCAGCTTGTGGATGGAAACGGAGGTAATTCATGAGTTCAGATGTATCTAATTTCAGAAGTTGATTCTCGCTTTATGAGAACAACATTCACAAAGTCCTCATGATAAAAATGCCGGATTGCAGTTTTGTGTCTGGATTATTTAGCATTCAGACACATGGTGTAGTAAATGTGTTCTGAATGGACAAGAGGATAGATGATTTTCTTGTTTCTAAACAATATTCAGTACCGAAGCAGGACTATGTTAAACTTGAGAAATATGCTGTAGTAGGCATTTCAGTGAATCCTTGCAACCAATTCCTTGTGTTTGGAAAACGATGCCTGAAGTTTGCTTGCTTCAATACCATTTCTCCTGATTTGATGTACTCAGACTTCAAATTATAGCAGTGCAAATGGTTTAGTCGTAGTGTCTTATTTACATTCTCAGTAATTTTGAGTTATTTAGTGTCAGTTTTGGGTGAATGCTTTCAGAAGAAGAAACCGGTTTCATGCGCTAAAAATAGATAGTAACAAGAACATTAATAATCGTGTTTCCATGGCTAATATACAGGCTGCATTATGAAAAATGTGAATTGAAGTGATGCCACACGTATTGACTAGTTTGGTGGTGATACATACATGAATAAAACGGGTGACAGGCTCACAGCAAGGGCAGTGCCAAGCAAGTTCACATCTATTGAAAGATGTCTGCTAAACTCTGAAGGTAAACATGCTCGTGATACATTTGCTCCTATTGTGGGGTCGTCATTCGATTCCTGTCAGGAAGCGTATGAGCAGTACAATTTGTTTGCTTGGGAGAATGGTTTTGGTATTCGACACGACATGTCTAGATGGGGAGATGGACGATACCAGCTAATGCATGAAATTGTGTGTCAATGCCAGGTTACTTTTTACACCGTCACTGTACTGATTTTTTGTCAACGTTTTGTTATATATGTTTCATCTCTCACAATAATTCCATCAAATGCAAAAATGTAGGGCAAACCAGAGAAGGAGAATTCTGTATCATGTAAAACTCAATGCAAGGCAAGGATGAGGCTTCTTCGTATAGAAGACCATGGTTGGTACGTTAGCATCTTCAGTAATGAGCATAACCATCATCTATCTGGAAACCGAGAGGAGACAAGGGAATGGCATTCACACAGTGAGATCAACCCCGTACTTATGAACTTCATCAAGGATTTGAGAGAGAACAATATCAGTCTCAGCAAGGTGCACAACATACTAAATGCAACGCATGGTGATCAGGCTGTTGCACCGTTCCGTAAGCAATCTTTAAGGTATCTATGCTTTCGGATTGCTCATGATTCGATATCTGACGACATGGAAAAAACTGTAAAATTGCTAGATGAAATGAAGTGTATGGATCCAAGCCTGTCAGTATGTGTAGAAATCGATCATGAGGGTTCCCCTAAGTTCATCTTATGGTGTACTGGGAAGAATAAACAGGATTATGTGTACTTTGGTGATGTGGTCACTTTCGACACAACATACAGAACCAATCTTTATATTATGCCGTTTGGTATTTTTGTTGGCGTGAACAATCACTACCAGTCAACCATTTTTGGAGGTGTGCTCATGCGCGAGGAAACAATAGCTGGATTCGAGTGGGCTTTCAGAAATTTTGTTGAAGTTATGAATCGGAAACATCCAGTCACCATCCTAACAGGTCGATGCCGCATGGATATTACCATAATGTTGTATTTCATCTTAATATGTTTGCTGTGAAATTCATTGGATGTATTGACTTGACTGATTATGTATGCATGTGCAGATCAGTGTAGAGCGATGGAAGGGGCAATAAGAAATGTACTTCCAAATACAAGACACCGTTGGTGTAAATGGCATGTCATGAAGTGTGCTAAAGAACATCTCGGAGGTGTCTACAGCAAGAAGAGTTTATTCAATGAAGAATTCCACAAACTCATAAATGAGATCCTTTGCGTTTCCGAGTTTGAGGAAAAATGGGGCAAACTCCTGGATAAGCATGATCTGATTCAAAATAAGTACCTGAGCAATTTGTACTAGAATCGCGAGAAGTGGGCTAAACCTTATTTTTCAGATGTTTTCTGTGCTGGCATGACGAGCACTCAACGAAGTGAAAGCGCTAACCACCTCTTGAAGCAGTACATTCCTAGATCATCGCCTATGCACTTGTTTGTGAAGCAGTACAATAACCTACTAAGGTCAAGAAGGTCGGATGAAGGAAAGGAACAACACAACACCAATGCGGTATGATAAGATAACGATGAGCACTATGTGCTAAATAGTTGCTTCTTTACTGCATTTGTTCATTAATATGACTGACTCATTGTGTTTTGAAATATATGATGACAGAAAAGAAGGAAGTACAATATGGGACACCCTCTAGAGGTGCACGCCGGAGATGTTTATACGAGTGCAGTGTACAATAAGTTTGAAGATGAGTTTTATAAGTCAATGTCTCTGCGTGTTTCCGATCGCATCGGTGACAATGAATTTGTGGTCACACGTGCGCACCAGGATTTCATGGTCGATTATGAGACGAAGTCATACACGGTGACTTTGAGCGAGGGCGGTGATCTCATATTTTGTAACTGTGGGTATTTTCAGCATGTTGGAATGCTACGCCGACATTCTATGAAGGTAAAAAATTGATTCCGATTAGCGATCATATGTATTTCATTATGCTGCCATCTAGATATAGGCATCATGCTGCAATCCGGCATCATAACCACAGAAATGAACATTATGTGTGATAATATAGATTTTGTATTGTTGTAATGACATCTCATGACCCCTGCTAGGTACTTGTGCGTAAAGACATATTCAAGATACCCGCAAACAACATATTGAAACAATGGACACGGCAAGCGAAAGAAGGATTTGATGATATCAGTTGCCCTAGCCTGAACTGTAGGAGATATGCCCTAGAGGCAATAATAAATGATATTATTTATCTCCGAGTTCATAATTATGTTTATGCTCCATGCTATAACTGCTATGGTTCTCGAGTCTGCAATAACCACGAGGCTCGGAGGAAGACTCATATGCACGTGTGGAATAATAAACGGTAAAATGTATTCCTAGTCTGGCCTCTAAGACTAGCTCAAGTGTTGCATGATGGTTATTTTTTCCTGATCATGGGCATGTCTATGTCAGCAACCTTGAGGGCACAATGTTAAGAGAACATTTGTGTTGAATCGACCCGGCATGATGTTATGCTATGAGATTCATTCGTCACAAGTTTATTGGTACATAACACAGAGATGGTTAACGTTTGCATGATTCCTTAGACCATGAGAGTATCGAGTTTCTTCATGCTTGCTTCATGAACTTTGGGGTTTGTTAAACGTCATCCGTAAATGGGTGGCTATTACGGCGGCTTACGGGTTCATGGAAAAGTGTGTCAAGTAACTTGATAGCTCAAGATTGGGATTTGCTCCTCCGACGATGGAGAGATATCTCTGGGCCCTCTCAGTGTTACGGTATCCATCGTCGTCTGGCCAGACACTTTGTGATTTGATCACGGGGATGCCAGAACACGATAACGAGAAAAGAGAACAATACCGGTAACGAGGTAACTAGCATAGTGGACAAGTTGTTGATCCACGGGAATTCCAACATGTCTCACCTCGGGTATTTGTAACATATCGCGAAGCAACAGGAATAGCACACGGCAACTGGAGGTTCACTCGAATATTTATTCGTGTGGGTATAGGGGTCAATATGGGTGTCCACGGCTCCGATGTTGATCATTGATCGGAAGGGGTTCCGGGTCATGTCTATACTTCACCGAACCTATAGGGTCACACGCTTAAGGGTCATCTATCTGCTGAATACTAGACAGGGAGTCTGAGAAAAAATCACCGAAAAAGTTTCGGACAGCGGAATCGTACCGCAGAGAGAGGTCATCGGATAAGTTTCGATGATACCGAAAAGTTGTTTCGGGATACACCATTAAGTCAAATTGGTTTCGGCACATGCCTGATAATTCTTGGAGGATGCCAGAATCATTCTGGAGGCTTTTTGGAATTTTCTAAGATAAAAACCGGAAATGTTCCGGAGCTGCCGGAGCCACTTCAGATGCGTTTCGCAGATGAAAATCACTAAAATCGGAATTGTTTCGAAACGCGTTGAAAATCATTTTAGTGGGTACTGGAAGTGTTCTTAGCCCACATAAATATTTTCAGTTCGATTAGACGCTGAAAAATGTCGTCGTGAATAGTGAAAATCAGCTTTATGGTTACTTTATGGAAAGCCACCTTTTGGGCTTTGCTCCAAAAGATCTTGGGGATGACATGGATGGATAGGAGCCATTTTTTGGGCCCCTCATGGGGGTGTGGCCGGCCACATGGGGTATCCCTCCTTGGGGACCCTCTTGTTCCTTGGGCTGTTTCGACCGCCTCCTGGAGGGCTATCTGAGGAGCAGATGAGGGTATACATCCTCGCGGTTGGGAGGTTGTAAATCCTAGCTGCGGGGATCTGCACCGCCGATCGTCATCTACTCTACTTCCCGCTACGCTACGAGTCGGTAACGAAAAAGATCAAACCATGTATGCAGTCTCCATAGTGGTCCTGGGCTGGTGCGTAGGTCGGAAAATTTTTGTTTTCTGCTGCGTTCCCCTACATGAACAGTGAGGATATGGATGATTCGGCAGCACGGCAAAACATACTATACATAGCGGCTGTAGATGCAGTGAAAGAAATATGTCAATGTAAGAGCATGCTAGAAAAATCTTTGCAGGTTTTCCGTGAGCTAAAGACGGAAGCGATTGCAAAGCATAATGAAGATGCAACAATGGTGTTACAAGAGAATCATTGTCGGCCAGATGACGGTAACGTAACCAACAGTTGCCAAAATCTAGATTTGCAGCCGCCTAAGCTTGTGAAATCAAAGGGGAGGCCAAAGACAGTTCGTCAAAAATCAAAGTTGGAGTACGTAAAGGTATTTGGCCAGAAGAACAAACCTGTTGCTAGCTTATATGGCAACGAAAACTCACAGCCATGCAAGATCAATGATCACAGTGTGACAATGGAAGTTGATGCCCTTCTGTCGCCCTCTGGGAAGTGAATCAAATGTGGAAGATGCAAGACAATCGGACATAACATGAAGACTTGCAGTCTTAGAGGCATATAATGTGAGTTGCATGTGACCCAAATGTAGTACGATATATGTTGAATGCTAACGGTTTGTGTCATGTTGCTTTGAATGTATGACCAGATCTGGATATAGACATGTCCACAAGAACTAGTTTGATATGTTTATTATCATGATCTACGACTGACGGGATCGGGTGTCCTTATATTGATGTGATAGAATATTCCCCACCTCCAATCCATGGCCGCTGATGATGCCGTTGCGGTTTTTTTTACTCCCATTTGCATGAGCTGTATTGTTTTAGTTATTGTTCTGATGTTTTTTCATGTCACACGTCATTTGATGATTAAATACTGCATCATATTTGACAATATGTAGTGCATTGGTGGAATCGTTGGTAATACATTCCAGTGATCAGCACTCTTGTATTATGCCTTTTTGGTTCCTTGAATCAGTGGTCTGGTTGCAGTTAATTTTCCATTTCATATATGTTGTGATGAATAGAGATTGGATTGTCTTCAAGGATATGTATTCCCTCCGTGGTCGTTGGTGTGGCTTTCCAGTGGTGTGCACCTTTGTATTAAGCCTTCTTGTCCCTTGAAACGGTGTTATTATTGCAGTTCATGTTCTGTTGTTTTTCCATCTCATATATCTTGTGATGATTAGAGATCGGATCATCTTGAATCAACTCTAATGCATTTCGTGGTCATTGGTCTGATATCGCAGTGGTTGACGCCTTTGTATCATACCCATTTTGTTAATTAGTCATTGGGGCCGAAAGACTGCACTTTCTTTTTAATTGTCTGGAACACCATTTACGAATAAAATTTTGGAACTAAATGTATGCGTGATTTAATCCACATATCAAGATAATTCTACGCGTCGTGTATAATAATCGGGTGTGTGCGACCAACCACACAATCTCACAAGCCGCGCCCCGTTTTTTTTTGATGATATCAGATGAACATAACAAGATGATGCCATAACGAAGCAAGTAGTTGATTACCCAATGTTCTTGGAACTGATAAAGGAGGAAAGACAACATAGTTTTTCAGAATACAACAGCGACGATATAACTGATGGTCCACATGTCCATACTACGCTTACATATAACGCAAAATAAGATGTCGTGAAACTCTAGGGAGTAAACATCTGACGGACTATGACATAAGCTAGATGTTCTCCATCATCTCCGCGACTGCCTCCTTGAAGAGATTACCCTGCATCCTGAACATGAGGTAGGCGAGCCTTTTGGAGTATTTGTGAACTCTCTGAAAGCAAAACAGTTGCTTCGTTATAAAAAATTATTGAGCTGGTACATAACATGCATTGTAATTTGGGATGGGTTATTCGTCAGAAGGTTTATTGTTGCTAACCTCATCCTTGAGGGACTTGAGCCCCGTCCCACCGCAATGCCAGCCAGCATCTGTAGCTCGGAGACCATTGTCAGCACTGGTGTTCGTTTGATAAAAGCGATATAATGTCAGTTATTATGATACCATATCATTTCTCCTCAAGTGTCAGTATGCTGATTGTAACAGAGAGAGGATGAAATTGAAACATACCCGTCAAGGTTGGCATTCCATGCTTCATATGTGTTGCCATACATCGTCCTTATGCCACGGCGCCTCATCAAAAATTTCATCAAGACAGTAGTGCAGCGAACGAACGAGACGGTGAACAAAGTAGTCATGTCTAAGATGTAGCGCAGCTGAATCATCATCTCCGATGGTCGTATCAACCACCCTGACCTCTTTCTTGCTGGTGTTGAATATGTAAGTTGCCCACACATCATGTAGCCTCGCAAAGTTTATGTACTGCAATGCATTTGGAATAGTATAATAATCATGATACGCATTCACAATATCCATCTTCACAAATGCATCTTGATCCAGAGTTTCTAGCAACTTACCTCAGTGCTCATGTCAGGAGTGTGTCCAAGTGCTTGCACACCAAACATACGTTCTACGTGTCTGCGTGGTGGACGCTCATTGAACCTGATGCATGCGCTCTGTACAATATAACAGATGAATGCGTGAGAAGATAGAGTGTATGAGGATATTATGCCTACTCGAATAGATACAATTTTTTTGGTTGGCACATGTACTTACAGTCCAAGTGGGTGATAGGAAACGTCTCCTTGGCCATCTAGTTAGTCCGTAGACCGCTCCCACATTTAATGATGACTCGAGCTGATTGAATAGTGCACTAATAATATCAACTGTGTCCCAACGAAGATCAACCTCAGCTAAAGTCTCCTCCCTCAGATGACTACCAGATATATGGGCACGTGTTGGGTAACCGATGGACACCCATGTTCTGAAGAAAAAAACTGGAGTTAGTACATCAACATTAACAAGGGACGACGTGTTGCACTTTATGACGGTAGACGATGGTATGTTGTACCTCGATAATTCCTCATCGGTAGCGCAATCCTCAAGCCATTGGCGGAAAGATTTAATCTCAGTCTTATGATCAAGATCTGCTATAGGCGTAGGCATGGTGAACCGGATAAGGAGATCATTGTTGTCAGCATCTCTGAAGCCATCATTGATAATCTGTGATAGGATTCCGCGCCGTATTGCGTTAACCCTGATCGAGTTCGCCTGTGGAGAAATGGTGCCACCTGCATACGGTATAACATGTGAGTTCACAACTGCAATTATGTCATTGTACATCAGAATAAGTGTGTTGTAATCATAAAACAAATTTCGATGTGTTTGTGATTACCAGACGTGTCAAAAATTGGCCCTGAGCTTATGTGCTCATGAAACCTTACAGATGGTCCAGATTCCATGAGCTGCATAACATGTTCACATGTAGTAGCCATCGGTGTAGAAGCTGGAATCAAGGACTGTGTTATATCTAGAAGCATTTGTTGAGGTATTATTTTTCCAGTCAAAAAGATTCATGTCATAAAAATCTTTCTAATTGTACCGAGAATTATGTATGGCCACAATATTGAAAGATTATTGGGAGCGTTGCTCACCATGTCCGTTAGAATCGCGATTAATCCTTCCTGGAGTCATGTTTGAATGATGAACCGTTTGGATGCCAATGTCCGTATGGTGATCTACAAAATACTTAAAATGTGATTCATTGTAGTATAATTTTTCATGGCAACTAACATGAGAACATTCTAGAGATAATATGTCACATATGAAAAAATTGCATTTATTATTTGATAGGTTTTATCAAGGCAAGTTTTATTACAAGGAGCACACAAGTAGTCCAATAATATTTTGTGTTGTGTTATTACTTCCATGATGTATTCTGCAGTCACGAACATTCAAACGTTAAAGCAACGGTAGAGATGGCGGTGGAGTCAAAACAAGTTGTAATAGTGTTGTATCTCAAAGACGGAACATTCAACAAGTCTGTATTGTAACCTGTGTTCATTAGTGGCATGATCTGTTGGCATCTGCTGGCTTGCTATGTCTGCTAGAAGTGGCTGCTGTCGTCCTGATAACCAGTATACATTTTCTAGTAAGCATATCTAATAAATAATATTTAATCATGACTAGTACTTTGGAAAACGGTACTCGTCTTCTAACTGGTAGCGTTAATGTGGTTTAGTGCATGATTTTTTTCATCATTGATCAAAGATTATTTCAGAAAAACTATACACCGTCGCATTTAATTGATATGCTGATGTTGACATACCCGCTTCTGGAGATGCTACAACGATAGGGCTTACGAACAGAGGTTGAATGTTCGATGCCAGAATGTTAGTGTCAGCACCTGTATTGAGCATTTAATATGTCAGGCGTGTGTCTATAAATACTGTGCTGCCTAAACTAGAGCATACTGTGTTTACTGCACATACAATTCTCATCTGATACAGCCACAGTGGCAGCTTCTGGATCGTCTGCTCCCTGCACATTCCTACGCTCCTCTTCATGCGACCCTGTGCCGCCTAAATGTTTTGGAATTTGTCAGAAACATAAATGAGCTCGTTTGATACGGTGATGCATAAACATATTATATGCAAACACGATGATTGGCACCTTCCTGTGTGCATGACTCTGGGTAATCGGGGCGCAAGTGAGGTGTGGGTTCTTGATCAGTTAATGCATGCGGGCTTGACTGTCCCGCGGCCACCACATTGCTATCATGCATGACCGTGCGGCTCAGCCTAGACTTCAACTGGGTGTTAACCCCTATCTTCTCTCTACAGTAACTGCGGCACGCTTCTGTACAGACAACATAAAGCATCTCTCAGCGCATTATTCGGGCAATATATTCAGGTTATTATGTGCAGTACGTACCATCTGTACCGTGATTTTCTCCTGGCATTATCTTCTTGCCCTTGTGATCCGTCTCATCTTGATTATTGGATCTTGTCGCTTTTCCTGCAATTGGATTTTATTTTATTGTAAGCAGCAGAACAAGAACATAAATATTTTGATTATCATGAGAGGTAGGATTTTGTTTATGAAACATAATGCTTACATTTGCAATGATGTATGCAAAATATTTTACATGCAACTCATATGTTATCAAATAGACACCTGAGTTGTGTACTTGTACATCCGCCATCAATGCATTCCATACACCGTCCGATCCATCATCTGAATCCAAGAGACGTCTGCATTTGGACCTGAGCATGTCTTTTGTCGCTGACTCTATGTGCTTGCGGGTTTTCTTGGCTATCATGCATGCTATCTTGCCAATGATGCTCTCCTGGTCCTATATGGTGAGATGAAGAAGAACAAATGGAGATAAGTATACTTATGAACAATGCAAAAAAGAATAAGGAAAGCACGGTGGAGTTTCATAATTGTTATGCAATACAGCATGTGCAAATAATATATATCACATCTTACATTGGACAGAAATGGCGACGAAGCATCCGACATCTCCTGATCATATGCATATGCACTAGCATCATCAATGGTTCGAGTCGCTTGTTCTGATGTATCCTTGTTCTTGACTACCACATCAAGACACCGCGCGACACACGGTGACTCAGTGCGAAGAAACTTTGTGCAGGCAATGAACACAATAAAAAAATGTGAGTGACGGAAAAGTATACCACCAATAGATATAGGAAGCTATTTTTCCTTCAAAGAAACAAAACAAAAATATAAGGCTATAATAGTTGGACCGTAGCTCGTATAGTTTAGTCTCGCAGAAGTTACCTTTCTCTTGCCATATTTCAGCAGGATGTCCGATCCTACTGCATTATGACCATCGTGTGCCTGAGCCAGCTCGTCATTGTTTATCTTGTTGCTCTTGATCATTGCGGTAAATACATCCTTGTCGTAGGCTTTGATCCTCGGGATGACCGCCATGTCTACCTTGTCCCTCTTGGAGCATATGCGGTCTAAGATGAACACCTAAGAGATGGACGGTAAGTATCAGAAAGGAATGCTTGCTGTCGCAAGGCTGATAACAAAAAATAAATTAAAATAAAGGTTGCTAATAGGTACAGATACGTGCTTGCGTCATCTCGGTACCAGTGAATGACAAATATTACGAAGATGCATTTTTTTACAAGAGAAAACAACAGCAGCAACAACGACTCCAAATAATAGACAAGAACGTGAGCGAAACAACATATTACATGAGCTCATATTCCAGACCCAATATCTCAAAAACAAGTATAAGTTAATAAAAAGACGAATAGATTTCGAAATGGATGACAGCATGTGGTGAAAACGCAGGCACAAATGTATTTACGCATGCACGAAAGCCGGCAGACAAACAATGGAACGGAAGGCAACATGCAAATGGAATGAAGCATGCATACCTGAGAAAACAGCACACATCTTGGGATGCTGATGACGCTGTCGGCATTCTCCAGGCTTGCTGTAACCATAGGAGCTGCGAGCATGATGTTGTCGAGCACGTCCTGCGACCAGTTGTAGGAGCTTATCGCACCCACGTCGGAGATGGCATTGTTGACATGAGGCGGAATCTCCGTGCTAGGCACGAGAACTGTGGCGTAGTAGTACGCCACAAATGCTCGCGCAAAGTCCAGAGACTCGGCCATGTCCATATCCTTCCCAGCCTTACTTATCACCGTCTTACGGGCCTGACGTAGCGTGAGATCTGTGTCCAGGGGAACCCTAGGGCCCTCGTTCTGGTCGACGAGAGGAAGCGGGGCTCCCTCGTGCGGAATGCCGAAGACGATGCCTACGTGGGAGCTGTCCATCGGCGCAAGACCGCCATGGCCGTCGTCAACCATTGCTTGGAGGGCGCGGATCCTCGAATAGGAATAAGTTGAGAAGTGACGATCTAACCGCTCAATCATAGGGAGCTCAAGCATCCCCCCGAACCCTACGGCTCTAACAAAGGTGCGCTGGTGCTCTCTAAAGCGGCTGATGGTGGTCACCAGGGCCTTGTACGCGGCTGTGCAGAACACAGGCTCGAGCCTAACAAGAGGTCCATGGTGGTGGGATGTGCTATGCGTGTGGCTGCTCTGCTGATAGGGTTGCTGGGATTGAGAATGGGAGAAGTTGCTATCGGACGGGTTCATGGGATGCACCATGGAAGAGGAAGGGGGCAATGCTAGTTGGCAAGGAAGACGACGCAAGGTGGAAGGTGGAATGAGCACACAGCTATAGTCCTGGCTCCTTTTTATCTCCTTGTTAGTATCAGACTCTTTGATCCCACGGAAGCATATAGTGGTGGGACCAGAAGAAGTTACACGTCGCGCGCGTTAGACGTGGTCCGCCTGCAAAAGGTCTGTTCGTATCTTTCTTTGGATACGGTGCCCTTTGCTGATCGACCGAGCGTTCTCCCTCCGCATGAAGCGTCACATACAGCTGGGTCGGACTCCGTGCCGGTCAGTGTACAATTTCCTTTTATTATTTGTTGTGGTAACCCCAATGTACGTATTTACATTTGTCTCGTGAAGATATGCGACATTTATATGGTTCAAGCGTATGCAGCTCGCATACATGCATGTACAATGTGTAATATTGTCTACGGAAGTTTTACGATGGTTGTTTAAAAGATGCTGACCAGATTTTGTACTTGATATCGCCGTGAATAAACATAACTAAGTGTTTTGTTATATAAGAAATGTTATTAAAACATGTATTGATTATTGCTCACTGGAACTTAAATGTTGAGATTTGTTTCTGTTTTTTCTTTGTTTCTACATTGCGTATGATATAAAAAAATTCGTGAATTGGGCCATTGTGTATATATTATCATAGACCGTACTACAAAAATAATTACTTTTTTTATGCAAGTATCATATGCAATGAAATAACCCGTGTGTTGGCCATCATACACCATAATTACGACTTATCAAAGACTGTCACATAGGTACCATGTCAGTATTCATGTGCGGGTTTCGTGCATGATATACGTCGATATAGTTACGGTTCCTATGGACGCCAGCTTTTCTTGTCCTCATTGACGCCGTAGGATTGGTGTAAGATGGTGCCGAGAAAGATGAAGGCGAACCTTGGCCCTCATGACTTGCGCAAAGGGTATGGAACGTCCGCGTCACGGACCCAAACAAGGTGGCGACGTCGTCCCTTGGGTGCTCGGTTATGCTCCTCACCTGGCTTGGCTAGCGATTCCACAGTGGATGGAGCTCGCATTGGGAATAGTGTAATTGGAGATGTAGGGAAAGCCGAGTTTAGAGCGACCTTGATTCGGGGACTCGGAACACCAAGCGTTCTGGAACCCTGGTACTGAACTTACCTCGGAATAGGCCACGATGACGATATCGTCGCAGAGGATTTCTATTCCTTGGTAGCATCGTCGGCATGTTGTCTTTACGAGGCTTCGTTGGAATGATGGTGGCAATATGACACCGTTCCCCTTCTTGACCGAAATATCCATGGAATGTGAGGTGATTGTCATGTGTGGCGATCTTGGTGTATGTTGTGGCTACATTAGTATTCAGCAACCTTTAGCATAATCCATTTGGTTCGCGCTCCTGGTATACGTCGATGAATACTATATCCATGAGGGCCTGGAGATACACTTGATGGTATCGTTGTCTGCATATAATAGTGGTTTCGGATGGTGCAAGGTCATTGCCCATTTGTTGACATGCATAGGTGGCTAGTGGCGCAGGTTGGTTGGTCTCCACCGGACGGTCGTGCTAAACGGGTATCGCTACATCATCGCATGGGCAAGCATCACGCGAATACTGCATGTCATGGGTTTAATGTAAACGTAATTTTTGTACCGCATAATCACCCATCTATGACGCTACTGATCGATAGCTAATTGATGTAGCGCATATGTTGGTTGCATGTTGGTTGCTCGTAGCACAGGCTTATTGGACTTGTAGTTGGGTGGTAAATCCTCTCGAAGTGTTATAGTATTTATCGACGAGCGTCTAGTGGTAGGTTTGCTGGTGAACTTTAATGGTTGTTGCAACCGAGTTGGTAGCAAAGGCCACCATGGTGCGCGCACTGTTACCCGGAAACGATGGATGTCACGATGACTGTATTCATCGGGACAGTTGTTTGTCAAGGTGATGAGTTAATAAAGGACAGAGCACTTGGACATATGTTGTAACACTAACATATTGTTGCACTATAAAGGTGTATAACGAAGATGGTGCACACCCCCCTTTAATGAATATGAACTGAACAGATCGAATTACATCCTCCACACCTTCTCCTTTCGTTTGGGGGTCCAGTGTGAACAGATCCCCGGATCAGGTCGTTTTTTGCTCATAAGGCAAGCGGTACACCTTGGCAACCTATGACGGCCACAACGACGACGAGCTCACAATGTCGATCTATTCCTTGGAGGTGTCGTCGGGGAACTGTCTTCCGACGCTTTGCTGATATGATGGTAGCACTACGACACTATTCCACCTGTTGATGTCAATAACCATGGATTGTGAGGTGACTGACGTGTTTGTATGTCTTGTTGTATGTTCAGTGTCAGTAGTCTTTAGCAACCTCTCGCTGATTCTATTTGGTTCACACTTTTGCCATGTAGTGCACATCTCAACGTGGGAAACATTTGTCATGGTACATATTTGCATCTCTGATTTTGGGTTGTTGAGGAATCACTCCGAGAACTGGTGACCATAAGGAACTAGCTATCAAGTCATGTGTGATGTTTTTAACAATAGGTACTCATACTTTCGACCATCGATGATTGAGATAATTTAAACAGGGTGAATGATATCCATGTTGGCCCGAAATACGGTTGACGAAATTGTCGTCAGCATATACTAGTGGTTTCGGTTGGTTGAAGATCACTGCCCAGATGTTGATATCATCATGTGGCTAGTGGCACTAGTCTGTTGGTGTCCATTGAACAGTCATGGTAAACGGGTATCTCTTGAACGGTCATGGTAAACATATATTGACTATCCAACCACATCGCCGTCACCTTCACCGATTCGATCTGAACTCAGTTGCGATGCTCTCGATTGATCCGATTGTTGGCGTTCGTGAGTTTGTGATAATCCCTTGGCCACAGGCGATGGTCAGATTGATATCGATGCCGTTGCGTTAGGCTACTGATGGGTGGCTTCGTTGGGGTAGTCCACCCGCTCGCTCCTCCGCCCATGTATGTGGTTAGTCAATCAAAATGTTGTCATGTTGATGCCGTTGTTAATTAGTATATGCGATAGGTTAGAGTCTCAAATTTGGATCGGCTTATGACTTTTTGTCCAAAAAAAATCATAAATGTAAGCTAAATAATAATATGTGTGTTCTCACAAAGCATATGCTTCACAATATTGCATGACCGCAGTACATCACATACCACTGATTTTATTTAGGGTGTGCCACCGTGTTTGTTTGAGGTTTGTGGGATTTACCACAATTTGCGGTATGGACCCTTGTGTTTGTTTCACAATATATCTGAATCGGCAGCCCACTCAAAGCCTATGTCGATCAACATCGTCGAGATGCCCCCCTGCCACAACATCACACCCACCCTCTGTATCTCTCCCCTCCCG
>NC_057814.1:33138035-33150983 GCF_018294505.1 Triticum aestivum
CCTCATTATAAGATGCGTCGCTTGATGGGTTCCCATTGCAAGACGAACGAGTGCCACAATCCATTGCGTCTCCCAATCGAATAGTAGTCTGTAAGTGGATCTGAAAGTTGCAGGATGCCGTCGTGGCCGAACACTAACAGTAGCTGTGGAGACAGCAACTCTTGGCTCCACGGCGGCGGCGACTACAGCGACCCCAATGAGCATATCTACCACCCTATCGAGGTATTTCATCCACACATATCCACTAACAACATCTAAATCGGGTCTCCTTTTGGTTTGGTATTTCGTTCTGGATCTGACCGCTCTTTATTTGCTTATGATGTGTCACAGGACGGATACCCTCGCTGGATCAGAGACAAAGCATGGAACGGGGAAGATGAGGACCGTTTGATCTTTTCTGCAAATGCCATCAGCCTGCGCACCGTTACGTGGCGTTCCAAGGAAGCATGGTAGGCAGGCGATTTCTGGGGTGTTCGCATAAGGTTAATTACTCTTTCACCAACAATCTAATTTTCGCCTCTCTGTTCGCTTTACTATCTGTACTGAACAAAGAAATCATGCTATTATATGCCGTATAGGACGAGAGCAGGTGCAATTTCGTGCATTGGGTGGATGGACAATGGAGTCCGGTCTTGGTCCGCTCCCTAGAAAGGCTATGGTGGCTGGTGGGCCAGAAAGAGGACGAGAAGGAGGACGCGATCTGGGACGGCATTGGCAAACTAGCAGACGCCAAGGCTGCAATGGAGGAGGAAAAGCGGGTGATCATTGCCCAAAACATGCAAGCCATGACTGCCATAGCTGCGCAGAAAGAAGCTCTGCAGAAGAAAGTTGAGAAGTACGAATTCTTCGTGCGTGTTGCCGTGTTTGCTGTGGCAGCGATAGTGATGATGGTGGGCAGGCGAATCCCGTAGTTCAATCACTTCTGGGGATAGCTATTGCATCGTTGGGTTGGTAGGTAGTAGTTGTTATTGTAGTGTGAGGTGTGTGTCGCGTCTTCTTTTGTCTTTATGCTTATCTAGAAAACGGTATCTGTGTCTGGTGATTGCATATGTTGGTATGCTAATACCATGTGTTACAATTCAGCTAACTGGCCACGTGTTATAACTATCCAACATACATTTTAACGAATGGACATGCATATATATCATGCATATTAACGAAAATGATGAGCTCGCAAAATATAATTATGAGCTCGCAAATTAATACATATGCAAGATATGGGTTCACTCAAAACGATACATACTGAGTCATGACGGTTTCAGCTCGTTAAAATTCGTGCAACAAAATGGTCGGGGTGTCATGGTACTGATGAGATCAAACTAGATATAATTCACGGTTTGTAACCCAATGAATGCATCATAGTGTCCACCTCATCCAGCTTAGCGACCTCTGCATAACTGACGTACGACGGTGCTCCTGTAGGTGACATGGCGATGTAGAAATCTTTGAACCCTACAAGAACCGGGTGCATACAAGGTTAGCGCCGCTATCATAAAAAAGAAATGATCTTCATATGAAAAACATAAAATATTTTCTAGTGTGGTGATGACGAATGCTTATTTTGCAACATAAGTTGTCTACCTCCATCACCGATATTCCAAAACGGTCAATCTGGTTGCCAAGCATTAGCGCCCGGCACGCAGAATAATGGTCTGTATCAACAGATACGCTGAATGTCCTCCATGGTGCCCATATCTCAACCTGGCACATACGGTTGCATGTAGCAAAAAACACATGACCCGGACAGGAAATCGGAAGAAAGGCTTACAGAAAATCATCTATTACAATCCATGGACAAAATGCATAGCATGTACCTCTGTGGCTGACGGTGAATCACCTACACTCTCCACAGTGTCCATATGGCGATACAGGTATATGTGGTGCGTAAGCAGCTTACTAGCAAGTGGGTGTACCGTGATGCCTAATATATACCATGAGAAAACGCGTATAAAAAAATATAAACGATACGGAGACGATTCTGTCTGAAGCATCAACAGACACTGTGCCTGTCGGTCGGCCTCTGCGGGGCATGCAAACTTTGCATGCGCTGCCACCACCGCCCCTATCGTCCAATAAAATATCAGCACCGAATAGTCAATTCACATGACTATGACAAATGAGCACAGGTCACATGCATGCGTGAATGGAAACGTAGGAAAAAAAATTGAACAAGTCTGGTGTCACATTGCACTAGGAAATCTCATATGCCCGTAGCATACAACATTAGATAAAAACATAACGGTCCAGAAAGGTACATGCTGAAATTCACAGATCGTAGAACCCGATAATTGCAATCGCGCGGAATATAGTAAAAAACGCATCTTCATAATTCTGGTGCAAATAGCGACTAGAAATTTCATTGGGCGCATGGCGGCATCATTCGTATTTCGCAAGCTTGTATCCATCTTCATTAGGCGTCCTTATCAGATCACCCCAGTGCAAAAGTACGTCTATTGCGTTCCTGCACATAATACATTAGGGTGTAAATTAAATATTTTAAATTATATTGTATCATATGAAGGATTTTCATGACGGATATGGCAATTGACACCCACCTGACGGCATGCGGACTGGCGCTTATATTGTTTTTGATGAAACTGAAAGACAATCCAGGTTCACTGGAAAATGCAAACGCAGATAAAAGTGATTAGACTACAATCATATTTACATTAATAAATAAAATATATGCGTAAAAAATCGGTCATGTTTGTATTGTTTACCCCGGGGCAATGTAGTCCTTAACCATACTCACTATGGTGTCCATCAACGTCGTAGCCGGACGTGCACCCGGCTGCAATCAAAGAACGAAAGACCAGTAAATACGTCTGCTGGGCATACTGAAAATATATCGTGAATGCCGAAAATTTAGACAAATGAATATGTGTGTTTTAAGCCGGTAAATACCTTTGCTTTCTTACTTTCCTCATGACAGTATATAGATTCCAAAAAATGCCGAGTTATGTCATTGTAGTCTGTTATCGGCCTATGCTCATCCGGTTTGTTAGCTCAATTTATCCGGATAAAAAAGTAATGTTCGTAAAAATAAAAATAGGTGAGGATCGGACATGCTTGTGTAGAATACCTGAGATGCATGATGGTAATGTGTGGCCTGAAACCCTTGACATCCACACGTGCAACAACGTTAACATAAGATTCACATGTGTCCCTGCAAAGAGATATATAGGCAGGTACGCAGGGGCGAGCACACTGATTCAATGCTACGTGTGGCACGCATGCATACCGCAAGCTAGCGGTGGAATATCGATGCTTGCATGTGAGCATGGCTCCTGTGGTCTGCACGCGCGAGTGTAAACAACCTTTTTCCATATTGGGACGGCAAATTTTGGAGGCATGTGTCCTGACTGAGCTTCGCGGCAGTATTCATTTTTCTGGGTGGAAAACACAGTCTGGCGTGATGCATACTTGCGCATGCATTGCACTCAATGCGGTAAGCTTGGTGGAATCTGTCCGTTTGCATGCGGCGGCATGCACCCGCCATGACATGCGCACCCATCTGCGCACCTATAACGCCGCTCAGGTGCAGACCTGATGCCCCACAAGTCGCGTTGTGACCATACGCCCATTGGCTAGCGTGGGCGGCAATTTTTTGTAAGCGTTGGCTTGACCGGACTTGGACGTTCAATGCCTCGTTTGGAAAGAATCGCACTACAGTAGTGGGCAGATGGCCGCAAGGTGGTGGCATGCAACGACATGCATGCATTGGACGCACACTGTTTTAGGAACGATTCATTGACCCCATCTTTGGACGACAAGGAATCTGTTTTATTAGAGGGATCAGAACGATACAGCGTGCTGTACATTTGTCGCGATCACATATTTAATCTTGCCTGTTGTACATGTGCCATGGTCTAATGGGTGCCATTTTCATTAGTGCAGCTATGATTTCGATGTACGACAAACGTACCGCGCGCATCATGCATCTTGTACTCACGTATTATAAATACGAGTGGTCCCATAGGTTTCTATGTGCCATGCCCACATGTTCATTGCTCAGTTCCAAAATGATGCAAGATAAAAACAAAAATGCGTTTGGTCCATAAGTAGAGGGCATGCATGTTCCTGGAACATGATTACTAAAGTTCATGGTACATCGTGTATACCACTACTGTCATGATAATGTCATATACCAAGGCTGCATTTGAGCTTGTTCTGCAATTTTGATATTGCACCTTGTTGGAATCGGTGCATGCATATAAAATAATTATCGATGAAACCATAATAATTGTAGACATATATGTAGTGAACGCAATAATTGTCGGATGTGTTGCTCCTAATACATGAGTACTTATAAGTGGTACATTCCCATCATATCATGGAACATTTAATGGATTTCAGCGTTGTTGCACTTGGTACATTTGCATGCGGTACATTTGCATGAAAACTAATGTTTATTGGGTTTGGTACATTTATCGAAGAGATCGTTACCCTATCCTAGAAACATTCAGTGGACATAATAGAACTTGCTCGTAATACATGAGTATTTTAGCGAACACGAGGATTATCGCGCGTGATGGACTCACTGGACATATAACCATCATATCGTGATGAAAAAAAAGATACATGGACGTGGTCCATTTACATGAGAATCGATGTTTATTGGACTAATACATTTATGAGGGTGATTGTTACACGATCCTACAAACATTTAGTGGACACAGTAGTTCTTGATCCTAAAAAATATGTGTACTTATACGTGTTACATTTACATTAGGTCTAGGTACATGTAGGCGGACGTCGTCATATTTTGTCATGACACATATTAATAATGAGTCCGTGATAATATACCCTTCAATAAAATACAGAAACAGAGAGAATTCCCCATCCCTCCCACGTTTTAGGATATGCATGACACATATTAATAATTGACACAGTATTTCTTGTTGCAATTTATTTACTTTTTTATCTATCTATCACTATCACAATTAATCCTTGCAAGTGATGAGTTCAGGTGGGTTGACAACCCTCTAGCCCGCGTTGGGTGCAAGTATTTGCTTTTGTGTGTGCAGGTACTATTCACTAGGATTTGCATGGTTCTCCCATTGGTTCGATAAACCTTGGTTCTCACTGAGGTAAATACTTACCAGTTACTATATTGCTTCACCCTTCCTCTTCGAAAATCCCAATGCCTCTCACAAGTAGTAGTGACATCCAAATTCAATACCAAATCTGACCTGTACCAAATGTGAAGTGTTATGACGATAGCGCTGATATATCAAATTCTTATGAACAATCTGCTTTCATTCGAACAATCATCAAAACTTCAATCATGGCGTTTAAGAGTGCCTTCAGTGATCTAAAGATGGTGTGGCAACCCACGACTAAAGATAAGTCAACAATGATGATGATTAATGCATGAATAGAACTCTCATGTGCTAGATGGAATAGACATAAATCACCGATATTGTTGAGGGCACGGGTGATTGCTTTGGTACTCAAAATTATTATTGTTGTGATGAGAAATTCTTTTGTAGGTCGTTTAAACCCATTGGAGTGCCTCCACTAAATATGTGGTATAACAAATTTCTTTAGTGAGAATACAGATGTTCGCAGGGCATGAACAATAAAACTAATGTATCACCATAGGGATATATGTGTTGCTTATGATGGGACTTCTAGAAGTTCTTATGGGCAAGAAATAATACACTGCACTCCTCCCAAAATTAGTGGTAGATGCACTTTCTCTTTCTAAATCCAGCGATGGCACTTCTCCCAAAAATAAAGTGCTAGATGCACTTCTCCCAAACACCAAAAATTGTCTTCTACAAATCCACCATCATGCAATCCCGGTGCCTCTTGTCATGGTGATGTCTTCCATGATTCCATTGATGTTATTTGTAACTGGTACACTATTGGACAAAACCCTAGCTCGAGGTGGCACATTCAGATTCCATTGATGAAACCATACAAAATAGACAAGATACATTCAGCGAACACGACGATAATCGCACCTGTTGGACTCACCGAACATATCACCATTATATCGTGGCGAAAAAAAACATACATGGACGTGGTACATTTACATGAGAATCGATGTTTATTGGACTTAGTACATTTATCAAAGATATTGTTACACGATCCTACAAACGTTCAGCGATCACAATTGGTCTTAGTCCTAAAAATATGAGTACTTATACGTGGTACAATTACATTAGATATTGGTGCATGTAGTGTATATCGCTATATTTTGTGTTGACACATATTAATAATGAATCCATGATAGTATACCCTTCAGTAAAATACAGAAATAGAGAGATATCCCCATCCCTCCCACATTTGCCTTACGTGACGAGCAGTAGGCAACCCTATCCCCCAACATTGCCCCCCCCATTCCGACCCCTCTACATCAACCGATGTCGCCAGGGGCAGCGGCCAGGCGAAGCCCCCCGGATGACGACGGTTGTGTTGGGGCAGTTCACAAACACATAGCGCGACATGTCCATTGCTAGCCCATTTCCTACCGGGCAGTGTACTATGCGCGTGTTGGGCATCTCAGTGGCAGCGTCCGTACGCAGTTCGGTGCGCTTCCGTGCCACCGGCATAGTGGGTGGCTGCGCATGCAGTGGTGGCTGGGTATCCAAACCCTTAGTTGGAGGTTCGACACTTAAGGATATTTGATCAAACTATGTAGTTAGTTCGGATACATATAGCGAACACAAGAATTATCGGACCTGCTGGATTCACAAAACACGGCACCATTGTATCATGCGCAAAAAACCATACATGGATGTGGTACATCTACATCAGATCGTGGTACATTTAATTCAATTCACCGTAATTGGGCTTGGTATCATAGTATTAATGAGTCCGTAACAACATGCCCATCATATAGAAAATAAGGAAGAAAGAGCCTCCCCCCTCCGTCGCGTGATGACTATTAGGCATCCCTAACACCGACCATCGTCGCCCCCCACCCTCTCCGATTCCTCCACGTCTCGTGTTGCCGCTATGGCCGAGTACTGGGATAAGACCGGTTGATGTCTGTTGTGTTGCGACAAATCACGTGTGCTAGCGCGGTAGATCATCTGCGGGCCCCCCTACCCCTAACTTGCATTTGGGATTGATGTTATTTGTAACTAGTACATATATTGGAAAAAATCCTAGCTCGAGGTAGCACATTCAGATTCCATTGATGAAACCATAAAAATAGCCTGGATACATTCAGCGAACTCGAGGACTATCGCACCCGATGGACTCATCGAACATATCACAATCGTATTGTGACGAAAAAAACTACATGGACGTGGTACATTTACATGAGAATCAATGTTTATTATATTTACTACATTTATTAGAGAAATTGTTTCACGATCTTACTAGTTCAGCGGTCATAGTAGTTCTTTAATCCTGAAAATCTGAGAACTTGTACAGGGTACATTCACATTAGATCTTGGTACATGTAATGTACATTGCCGTATTTTTTGTCTCAACACATATTAATAATTAATCCGTGACGATACACCCTTCAATAAAATCCATACCCACATTTGCCTTACATGGCGACCAGTAGGCAAACCTACCCCCACGTTGCCCTGCCCCCCCTCCCACCCCCTTACCTCAGCTAATGCCGCCAGGGATAACGGTCGGGTGAAGCCTGTATGATGACGGTTGTGTTAGGGCAATTCACAACACCCAGCGCGACAGGTCCATTGCGAGTGCAACTGCTACGTGGCAGTGTAGGATGCGCGTGTTGGGCATCTCAGTGTCAGTGTCCATGCGCAGTTCGATGCGCCTCTGTTCCACTGGCATGATGCGTGGCTGCGCATTCGATGGTCACTGTTGCCATTATTATACAAACCTCCACTTGCATCGCCACTGCCAGTGGCCGAACCAGCAAAAAAATCGGCTGGCACCGGCACCCGTGGGGGTGGGGTGGGGGGTGTGGTGGTGGAGGATGGGAGGGGGGTCAAATCGCGTATCGTTGCGCGGTAGGGCGGGCCGCCTGCTCCCCATGCGTACTCTTGCATGTGGTACATTCACATTCATATGACTATATAGTACTTGTAACGTGTACAAAAAATGAATATACCCCTAATTGGACGTGGTACTTAAACCCGATACACGACACACCGTTTATATAATCTATTGACACGCTCATACATGTTCCGGGTACACTAGTCTGGACAATATCCTTGTTGGAGATGGTACATTTATGGTAGAGCGTGCTGTGCCCATGTATATATTTTTTTATACCATCCGACCTCGATATCCAGCCCATGGCCCAAACCAACGCAAATAGGGGATACGGATGGGTAGTCAAGACTAGAGCTCCAGATTCATCTAGAAAAATAAAGAGGCTCGGCATACACTACTAGCGACGGCTCACTGGCGATAATGGCGGTGGCGGCGTAGCGCACACCGGACCAAGGTTTGCACGCTTGCTGGACCTGCCGAAGACGCAAGGGGATCGCCAGCGGGGTACGAGAAGAAGCAGCTCGCCGTCGGCCGTAAAGCTGTAAGTGTGGTATCGTCCTCCTCGTACTAGTGAACACTCGGCAAACGTTTGATTATCGCTCCCGCCGCTAGTTAATCGCTAAGGCGGGATGACGCAGTACAGCCGATTTCGTTTATCTACTTCGAGGTCGTATCTATTGCATATTCACCACAAAGTTATGTAGCCATTAAAATTCGTGTTAACCTAGTTTATTGTATACAATTACAGAGCAATCTGTGATATTTTCGTTTTTTCTTGGCCTGTGATATCTGATTATATGACATTCATAGGATTAAGGGGGAGCATTGCGGCTAATCGATCCAGTATTTTGTTTGTTTTCTTCTGGTTAGATATGGATGCACCTTCTGAATCCGAAGAGTGCGGGGCGGTTGATTTGGATGAGTAGGATTGTGAAATCAACTGCGATGGCCCTGCAGGGACCACTTCAAGATGCTCTGTTAGAGTGATTTACAATGTCATATCGAAGTTCAGCAAAGAAAAGCAGGACATTGTGAAGTCCATGGGATGGGGCAGAATTTTGCTGTTCCCATACATGCCAAGCTCAACCTGAAACTTTCGTCGTTTCTTCTGATGCATGTGGATCCTGTTAGAAGAGCAATCGTGCTGGGTCCGGACAAAGTTTTCCCATTTGGGGCAACAGATGTAAACAAAGTGTTTGGGCTCCCTTGCAAGGGTATGAACATTCGGAAATCAACGATTGAGCAGACCGAAGAGGTAGTGAGCAAAGTCAGGTCTTGTCTTGGAATGAACACCAAAGAAAGAAGAAGCCTGAAAGCAGTGCAGGAGATCTTGGAGAAGGAGAATTTAGGTCCAATGCAAAAGGATGACGTAGACGCATTTAAGACGGCACTTGTGGTATTTGTTATGGGAAATTTGCTTGCGCCGACCACAAAGTATGACTACACAAAACTAGGCTATTGGCCAGCTCTCTCTGATCCAGACTCTTTGCATAACTTCAACTGGTGTTAGTATGTAGTAGAAGAAATTATAGAAGCTGCTTCAAAGTTCAAAGTTAATGCCATGAAGAAGAAGGCAATATCCATCATGACAGGGTGTACACTATTCCTGCAGGCACGATGACACACTGTTCGAATTTCATGTTTTTATCGATCTGCTATCATGCATACATCCTTATTATCAGTATAATAACATGTTTTTTGTGCCATTCATTTGTAGATTCTATTCCTGGATAGCCTGGATCTCGGAGAATTTACATTACCAGATGACACATTGCCAAGAATAGGTCTTTTCACAAAAGATCGGATGCATGACATGATACAATGTATATTAGCTAACCGGAATGATGCTGATTTTGGTGCCGCAAAGGTATGTCCATTTGTAATGCGGTATTTCTGTAGTCTCTCCCAGCATGTGATCTTCTATTTTGTACGTAGTACTAATTTAGACACCCTTGTGTATCACAAACAAATTTACCATTATTTGTTAACGATGCAGCTTAAAGATCAATCACTTATCATATACTCAAAAGTTACTGATGGTAGTCAGGATGATGGTCTTGCTGCATTCTCTATCTTATTCCCCGACGACCCACTTAAGGTGTGTATCAACGTAACCGTTATTCTTATGCATTGGTTTTAAGATTGCATACTTGTGAATGCTGATGCGTGTTATCTTTCCTGCAATGATAGGCTTCTGAACAGAGTGACAAGTTTTTAAGGCATCATCACAAACGGATATATTATGAGCTTCAAAATCAGATGTCGCAATATGCGTTCTCTAAATCAATGCGTGTTACATCAAAGTCAAACAGAGTTGGGAATAATACAACGATGGTTTCTATGAAAATAGAGTCAGTCATATCATTTCTTCAAGACGTACGTACAAAAGGAGACCACGGCAGTATGTCTCAATTTCTTTCAAATGAAACAAGTGTATCAGGTAATACATCTCTCCTCATGAGGCATGCGTACAAAAAAACCATGTTATTATGTGCATGATCAAAGTGTTTCTAAATGCTTTGGCAGATGCATATGAGGTGACTGGCGCTAAAGAGATCATTGACGGTAGTATCAGGGGGCAAGATGGAAATGCGGATCGGTCATCAGGAAAATTCTTAATGCTCTGCCAGCCATCCCATGAGATGTCAACTGACAAAGACAATGTGAGATACGAATGTAACAGAACATACGGATGCGATGCCCCCATGAACTTCCTGGTAGCTCATCAAAGGGCGTACACACACCCCAGAAGCAGGTCTTCAGTTTTATTCCACGAGACTGGGTAATAGGAGAGCAAACCCTGAAGTCATCTCCTAGCAAGACAAACAAAGTTATCCAGGAATGCTATATGTTTCAGAGAGAGACGCGATTCACATATCAGATCAATCTAAACGCCAAGACTCTTGAATTTGATGTAAGTGATTCACGGATTGTGAAGAATAAGGCCCGGGTCATTTGCTGGGCTGATAAAGAAAGAAGGGTGGTTGCTCCGCTTAAATATCAGCGTGCTATGTGCATTGACTTCCACAAATGGTTGACAGATAATAACGAAAAGGAGGTGCTTGAGAGGTAAGATTATGAATCTATACTTGTAACATCTTCTTTTGAAGCTATAATTGAACGCGTCATTTTGGTACAGACATGCTAATATATCACTTTTAATCTGCAGTGTGTGGATCATGCATCATACTCCGTCATATATAGAGTTATCAGGGTATGATATAAAGCGTCATGCATGCAAGCACCAAGACATGGACCACGATATGTTCAATGTTCTGATAGGAAGACTACTGCAAGCTGAAGATCACGTATTTGAAGTAGCACGGAGCAAGCATTACATCGAATCAGATTTTGTGGTATATGAATCTTCCCCCGTTCCTGTCATATTTGATGCATGTGACTGAAATTGATTATTGCACATTCGACATGGATGATATGAGTTCATTTTGTATTACCCAAACAGACGTGCGTACTATCTGGATCCAAACCAACAAACTATATCAGCATACGAAACTAGTTCATTGGAGATAACATAACATACGACGTCCCGAGTAGCAAATTTGTAAGTTATAATTTCATTAAGGAATCATTCAGATTAATGATGAGTTATATTTTGCACCTGCTGCATGTTCATTTTGTTTATGACAAAATGCAGCTTTTCCTGAATGGCCTCGTCAACTTCACATGGGTGTCATATGTTGTTGACTTCATTGACAACACCATTATCATATATGACCCATCCATGGTCGCACGAGCATGCAGTCAGCTTGAAAAATTGCACCTTGATATATGCAGCCAGCTCAAATCTGGTTTATCAGAATGTGCATCAGAATTATTTGAAGGTTGGGACTTCAATTGGGACAGCCTCGAGCCTGTATTCCACTTCGACAAATTTTCTATGACAGCCAGGTGATACATGTTATGATTTATATAACATTTGCATATGCCTCTAGTTATTAGTGCTCGTTACCAGTTTGATGTTGGATTTTTTCACATCATGACCATTTGTGTACAGGCACTTGACGGGATTTCATACCATCCACTTCTGCAAGCACTTTGATGGGTCACGCGTCAAGCATGACATGGTTAGCTAAAGCTTTAAATTGCCTAGTGGTATTCTTGTACATCATCCTTTGTTTTGTGTTACTAAATGTGGTTGCAATTTTCACGATGATTTCAGATCCGCAACGCAGACATCGCTCCTTTTTATCTGTATGACTTGATGCACTTAAGGGGGAACAGTGGTGTGCGGCCTAGGTAATTCATTGAGACTATCGATGACGACTGATCAGGCTTGCGCTTCTTTGTGAAATGGATGCTATCAGAGATGCATACGATGGAGGCATTCAGAAAAAAATATGATTCGTTATATACCCTTTTGTTGCAATATGTGAACTCATTATGCACAAAATACTGTTTGCTTTCATTAGTCTGTTGTTTGAGCTATATTGCTCTTATGATCTTGTTATGAACATAAGTAACGTGTGAATATGTGTGTGGATTACTACTGTTTTATTCTTATCATAAATTCCTGGAAAACCGTAATATTTGCTACAATGAATGCTCTTACATTGGGATTCCGTTTCCTACAATGAGTTTCCGGAAAAGGGTTTTCCACTGCTTTATATTATAAAGCACAAACACATAATAAAAGAATCCGATACAAACGCACACCACACGGACCTGAGGCAAGATACATGAATGATGGGCACTGTCACACGACCTCAGCGAATCAAAGCATAAAAAGGATGAGAAAAAAATGTTCCGATAGGAGCCGGCAAAGGCCGCAACCACAAGGACCGATGTTCCATTCCCGTTTCGAATGCACACAGCGCCAAGAGGCATCAGTTGTTGCCATAATACAGAGGGAGATTGATACCGATCTATTGCCACCGCCGCTTGAAGAGGCCACCTTGGGATACTCCCAAACTGAGCGCCGCCGCACAGCCACATGGGTTAGCCCATGTCCAGCTAGACTCTGATGGCCGCGACCAACGCACGTGTCGACTGAAGCCC
>NC_057814.1:33151268-33155530 GCF_018294505.1 Triticum aestivum
TGTTCCGTTCCGTTTCTGAATGCACAGAGCAGGAAAGAGGCATCAGACGTTGCCATAATATAGAGGGGGATGGGTTACCAAGCTATTGCCACCACTGCTTGGAGAGGCCACCATGGGATCCTCCCAAACTGAGCGTCGCCGCACTGCCACATGGGTAAACACTGATCCGTGCTCCCTATACAAACGCGATCGGGCCATCTGCGACCCCCGATGCTGGACGCGATGCGTATGATGTAGGCATTGACAAAAACATATGATGTGTTATGTACCCTTTTTTGCAATATTGGAACTCGTTATGCACAAAAAGCAGTTTGCTTTCATTAGTCTGTTGTTTGAGCTATACTGCTCTTATGATCTTGTTATGAGGATAAGTAGCGTATGAATATGTGTGTGGATGACTAATTTTTTATTCTTATCATAAATTCCTGGAAAACCTTAATATTTGCAGTAATGAATGCTCTTACATTGGGATTCTGTTTGGTACAATGGTTTTCCACTGCTTTATATTATAAAGCACAAACACATAATCGAAGATTCCGATACAAACGCACAGCACACGGACCTGAGGCAACATACACGAATGTTGGGCACCATCACACGATCTCAGCGAATCAAAGCATAAAAAAGATGAGCAAGAAATGTTCCGACAGGAGCCTGCAAAGGCCACAACCACAAGGACCGATGTTCCGTTCCTGTTTCCAATGCATAGAGCACCAAGAGGCATCGGTTGTTGCCGTAATACAGAGGAGAGGGATACCGATCTATTGCCACCGCCGGTTGAAGAGGCCACCGTGGGATCCTCGCAAATCGAGCGTCGCCGCACAACCATAGGGGTTAGCGCTGATGTGCGCTCCCTCTGCAGCCGCGATCAGGCCATCCATGACCCCCGACGCCGGACGCAATGCCAAGGCGCATCCAGAAGCACAGCCGCTGACGGAATAGGAGCATCCGGATTGATGTACCTCGGTGCTTCAACTCCCCGACGCCACGCTGATCCACCAACACGCGCAAGCATGCCATCACGAACGCGCAAGTAATCATGCTAGCATAGAGGCAATGGTTGCATGCCCGTGTTCGAGGCACACAGTCAGGCCATGTCCAGCTACACTCCGATGGCCGTGACCGACGCACGTGTCGACTGAAGCCCACCAGCGACCACCCCCACCCCGGGACCATGTTCCGTTCCCTTTTCGAATGCACAGAGCAGCAAAGAGGCATCGGTTGTTGCCATAATACGGAGGGGGATGGGTTACCGAGCTATTGCCACCACTGCTTGGAGAGGCCACCGTGGGATCCTCCCAAAACGAGCGTCGCCGCACTGCCACATGGGTAAACACTGATGCGTGCTCCCTATACAAACGCGATTAGGCCATCCGCGCCCCACGATGCCGGACGCAATGCGTATCATGCAGGCACTGGGAAAAGCATATGATGTGTTATGTACCCTTTTTTACAATATGGGAACTCGTTATGCACAAAAAATTGTTCGCTTTCATTAGTCTGTTGTTTGAGCTATGCTGCTGTTATGATCTTATTATGAACATAGGTAGCGTATGAATATGCGTGTGGATGACTACTGTTTTATTCTTATCGTAAATTCCTAGAAAACCTTAATATTTGCAGTAATGAATGCTCTTACATTGGGATTCCATTTGGTACAATGGGTTTTCGGAAAAGGGTTTTGCACTGCTTTATATTATAAAGCACAAACACATAATCGAAGATTCTGATACAAACGCACACCACACGGACCTGAGGCAAGATACACGAATGCTGGGCAACGTCACACGATCTCCACGAATCAAAGCATAAAAAAGATGAGCAAAAAATGTTCCGATATGAGCCCGCAAAGGCCGCAACCACAAGGAACGATGATCCGTTCCCGTTTCCAATGCATAGAGCACCAAGAGGCATCGCTTGTTGCCGTAATACAGAGGAGAGGGATACCGATCTATTGCCACCGCCGCTTGAAGAGGCCACCATGGGATGCTCGCAAATCGAGCGCCGCTGCACAGGCACACTGGTTAGCACTGATGCGCGCTCCCTCTCCAGACACGATCAGGCCATCCGTGACCTCCAACGCCGGACGCGATACCAAGGTGCGTCCAGAAGCACAGCCGCCGACGGAATAGGCGCATCCGGATTGATGTACCTCGGTGCTTCAACTCCCCCGACGCCGTACGCGATACCAAGGTGCGTCCAGAAGCATAGCCGCCGACGGAATAGGCCCATCCGGATTGATGTACCTCGGTGCTTCAACTCCCCCGACGACACGCTGATCCACCAACACCCGCAAGCATGCCGTCACCCCACGCGCAATCAATCATGCCTGCAAAGCCGCCATGGTTGCCTACCACATTCGAGGCATACAATTAGCAAATGTCCAGCTAGACTCCGATGGCCGCGAATGACGCACGTGATGACTGAAGCCCACCCCCACCCCCCACCCGCACCATGTTCGGTTCTCTTTCGGAATGCACAGAGCACCAAAGAGGCCTCGATCATTGCCATAATGCAGAGGGGGGCCACAAGGACCGATGTTCCCGTTCCTGTTTCCAATGCACAGAGCACCAAGAGGCATCGGTTGTTGCCGTAAGACAGAGGAGAGGGATACCGATCTATTGCCACCGCCGGTTGAAGAGGCCACCGTGGGATCCTCGCAAACCGAGCGTCGCCGCACAACCACAGGGGTTAGCGCCGATGCGCGCTCCCTCTGCAGCCGCCATCAGGCCATCCGTGACCCCCGACGCCGGACGCGATGCCAAGGCGCATCCAGAAGCACAGCCGCTGACGGAATAGGCGCATCCGGATTGATGTACCTCGGTGCTTCAACTCCCCCGACGCCACGCTGATCAACCAACACGCGCAAGCATGCCATCACGAATGCGCAAGTAATCATGCCAGCATAGCGGAAATGGTTGCATGCCCGTGTTCGAGGCACACAGTCAGGCCATGTCCAGCTACACTCCGATGGCCGTGACCGACGCACGTGTCGACTGAAGCCCACCACCGACCACCCCCACCCCGGGACCATGTTCCGTTTCCTTTTCGAATGCACAGAGCAGCAAAGAGGCATCGGTTGTTGCCATAATACGGAGGGGGATGGGTTACCGAGCTATTGCCTCCACTGCTTGGAGAGGCCACCGTGGGATCCTCCCAAAACGAGCGTCGCCGCACTGGCACATGGGTAAACACTGATGCGTGCTCCCTATACAAACGCGATCAGGCCATCCGCGCCCCACGATGCTGGACGCAATGCGTATGATGCAGGCACTAGGAAAAGCATATGATGTGTTATGTACCCTTTTTTTGCAATATGGGAACTCGTTATGCACAAAAAGTTGTTCGCTTTCATTAGTCTGTTGTTTGAGCTAGGCTGCTCTTATGATCTTATTATGAACATAGGTAGCGTATGAATATGTGTGTGGATGACTACTGTTTTATTCTTATCGTAAATTCCTAGAAACCTTAACATTTGCAGTAATGAATGCTCTTACATTGGGATTCCATTTGGTACAATGGGTTTTTGGAAAAGGATTTTGCACTGCTTTATATTATAAAGCACAAACACATAATAGAAGATTCCGATACAAACGCACACCACATGGACCTGAGGGAAGATACACGAATGCTGGGCAACGTCACACGATCTCAACGAATCAAAGCATAAAAAAGATGAGCAAAAAATGTTCCGATACGAGCCCTCAAAGGACGCAACCACAAGGACCGATGTTCCGTTCCCGTTTCAAATGCACAGAGCACCAAGAGGCATCGCTTGTTGCCGTAATACAGAGGAGAGGGATACCGATCTATTGCCACCGCCGGTTGTAGAGGCCACCGTGGGATCCTCGCAAATCGAGCGCCACTGCACAGGCACACTGGTTAGCACTGATGCGCGCTCCCTCTCCTGACACGATCAAGCCATCCGTGACCCCCAACGCCGGACGCGATACCAAGGTGCGTCCAGAAGCACAGCCGCCGACGGAATAGGCGCATCCGGATTGATGTACCTCGGTGCTTCAACTCCCCCGACGCCGGACGCGATACCAAGGTGCGTCCAGAAGCACAGCCACCAACGGAATATGCGCATCCGGGTTGATGTACCTCGGTGCTTCAACTGCCCCGATGACACGCTGATCCACCAACACCCGCAAACATGCCATCACCCCACGCGCAATCAATCATGCCTGCAAAAGCGGCCATGGTTGCCTACCACATTCGAGGCACCCAATTAGACAATGTCCAGCTAGACTCCGATGGCC